>NC_039285.1:5243549-5416049 GCF_003368295.1 Carassius auratus
ATTTGTTTTGTAAATATTTAAATATTTGAGTCGGATGCATAAAAATAGTACAAATCTGAAGGTTCCCTTTCAAAGGAACTTCAAACTGCATCATCTAGGGGGCGCTATGGGGAACACCTCATCGTGACCCCGTGTCTGAAGCATACATTGAAAAAACACCAACAAGTTGGCCGGCAACAGCCTCTAACGTCACTACTGGTGCGACTATAAATAAGCACTGGGAGAACACGTCATCCTCTTCCTTGTCTTCATTGACTGTTTAGATTGAAGTGTACAGTGTCTAGGAGTGCATGTTTCTCGCCAGAGGCTTTGCTCTGATACCTGCAGTTCACATGGCACACATTGTCTCTCTCGCTTGGCACACATTGTCTCTCTTTTCGAGGAAAGCGGGGCAGTCATCTGCTTCCCTCGAGCTGTTGAGGATTTAAGGAACACTCCGCGGCAAGGTTGGACTTGAAATGGAAACGTGCGAAGAAGGTAACGCTGCGAGGTCGTCTCAATGAGTGTTATCTTTCTGGCCATAGCCCTCCAGCTCAGGTGAGCCTTCCATTTCTTCCTGATCTCATTACAGAGATCAAGTATAAATGGAAGAGGCCGTTTTTCTTGCACATCCGACGATTCCAGAATATGAGTATGCAATAATGAGGTGATGCGCAGAAATAGTTTCAGGATGACGTAGCAGAGAAGGGAAAGCATGCTCAGCGGCCTTCAATCCTTCATGAACAACCAGGTCTGAGCTCGAACAACATAGGGGTCCTGGTCCGTCTCGGATCAGAGACGGGTACAGAAGGCTAGTGCCATGGCTCATGCTCCTCCCCCACCTGCGGGTAGGTGTAGGAGGAATCGCGGGTCAAAGGATGGTGGGAGGGAGGTGATCCAGACAGGGTGTCATCACTTTCGTCCAGATTGAGTGATACTTAGTATCTGCTCGCTCCCTTTGGGTTTTTTTTTTTTACATCTTTCCCTTTCTAATTTCCCTATAACCACCAGCTCTACCCCTAACCGAGGTTAGGTGGGAACTTCCTGCATCTCGGTCTCCTCTTGAGCGGGGCTCCAGCACGGGTGGGTGAGTATGATCCATTCTATATATACTTATATATATATGTATTAAATTGCTGGTGGTTATGTGTGTGAGATTCTTTGCAGAGCTCAATCACAGTGTTTGCTAAATACTTGTCTGCATTATGTCCAGCCGGTATGAAAGCCCAGATTCCGGCTTCATGCTTCCGGTATCAGACAGCAAGAGCAAAGGTTACTGCGGGATCCTTCTTGATCATAAGGCATGACACGGTACTGCAAGGAATTTCTGGGATGTCCGGCCAGGTCACCCTGAGGGGCTTCCTGGTCGCTTGGATATCCCTTCTTGCTGATGAATCAAGAGGGAAGTGGAGGTGGCAATTACAGAAGTATTTTTTGTATGTGCTGTCTCAGGTGATGCTCCCCTCGCCAGAGGTTTGTATATTTGAGCTTGCATCTCCAGTGCGGTTCGGCACCTCTGCGATGCTTAGGACGCTGAGCTGTGTGTACTTTCTGAAAACCATATGGTGATGAGTGTACACATTGAACACTCTGCACACTTTCTAAAATCCACATAAGTGGTAAGTGTGCACGCGATCAATTTAAGCACTTTCTAAAATCCTATATGGTGAGCGTTTCGCACAGTTGCTTCGTGCCCTTCCTTGAGTTAGTAAAAGCCCCATTCATCTTGGGTGCCGTTCCACCTATGTATCTTTGGATACTTATCTAAACAGGGTGTTGCTACTAGGATCTGTTGAGACAGTTCCTTCAGCAAGCTTAGGCAAAAGCAAGCAGTGGCCCCTGTGTGACAGGCAAGACTAAGTATAAAATGCTAGGCTATTGCCGTATCTCTTTAAAAAATCTTTCATGATTCCAGGCCTTGAGCTCTATCCTGGGTCAAGGACCTAACAGGTAAGTTGGGTATATAGTCTAGGTCTTTGACCATAAGGGATGATGTCATGGACAGCCATCTAACATCCCAGGGGCAACTCCCATGGGAATGGTAGAGTTGGTACTTAGGGATTCTGGCCTGCACTCCCCTCAGCATGGCGGCGTGGGTATACTGTTCCCCATAGCGCCCCTTAGAGGCAGTTCAAAGTTCCATTGAAAGGGAACGTATCAGGTTAAAAATGTAACCATGGTTTGTAGTGTATTTTTGTCTGCCATGTTTCTGAGGAATCACACAGTCTCGGGGTTTTGTTTCCAGAAGATAGACTTTATTTCAGAGAGAAACAAAGCCGAGATATTCTCTGTGAGAAGATCTCCCGAATGCTAGGTAGCATCTCATTATATACCCTATACAGGGCATTTCCAAATAGTCAAGACTTTTCCTTATGCTTGCAATTTTAATACCTCCCTAGAGTGGAGAGGCCCCCTGCTTGATTTATTCTAAAGAAAGGCCCTGTATGTATGTCTGACCATGTGTTTCTCATCAGTGTTGTACATTCCAGCACGTAGGCATATTACTTTCTATCCTTTACCTATAGCAACTAGCAACAAAAATGGCTAGATTCACATTGATTATTCTTGATTGATTAAAATCTTACTAATAAAAATCTTCCACAGGTTCCCTGAGTAGGGAATGAGACACTGTGTCCTCTAGCTTCCTGCCATGCTTTGGATGCAAGCTTCAGACAAAGAAGTGAATGACGTGTTCTCCCGGTGCTTGTTTGTAGTCGCGCCGGTAGTGACATCAAAGGCTGTTGCCGGCCAACTTGTTGGTGTTTTTTCAATGTATGCTTCAGACATGGGTCATGATGAGGTGTTTCCCATTGTGCCCCCTAGAGGACGCAGTGTCTTGTTCCCTACTCAGGGGACCATGGTTACATTCGTTACCCGAGACGTTTTTTTATTATTATTATTATTTCATACAGTACTGCATTTCTGGAAGCCCAATTCCGCCATAGAATAGAATAGAATAGAATAGAATAGAATAGTCTTTTTATTTCACAATTCAGAATTGCAAGATCTTAAATCCAAAGAAAAGTCCAAAATGTGAGACATAAACTCACAATTTTGGGATAAAAAGTCGCACTAACCTTTGTTTATCATTTGTTTTTTCACTTCTTCTGGATTTAGTGTATTTCAGGTGGTTCTGATTCTTCATGTTAATTCAGACAGACAGGATGATGGTGAGATCGGATCTCTGTTTGGAGCACTGGCTGCTGTCAGACTCGTGTGCAATCAAATATCTCACTGGATTATTACAATTAATGGCAAAAATAATGTTTGGAAATGTAAACTGATATTTACTACTGAAGCACTACAGCAATATATATATGGGGTATATATATATATATATATATATATATATATATATATATATATATATATATATATTATTCAGGAAAATACCATTTTGAATTTAAAATTGAATTGAATCTTAAAACTGTGAGATAAAAAGTTATAATTACGTTATTTATTTGTTTATGTATGTTTTTATTTTGTTGCAGAAATGGTTTTCCCTTTTACATTTCTTTGAGCATTTTTAATTGTTAATTATACTAGTTTGATTATGTGAATTTTATTGTAACATACAATTATGAGTTAAGCTATTACTAAATTAAGGTATTACTAAAATATTATTATATGCTTATTAAAATTTTTTTAATTCTGTACCATAGGCCTACCACCACTGCACAGTGATTAGGTTTAGAACTACAGGCAATTTACTCTTCTTCCCTCTTTACATTGTCTTCTGAGTCACACCATGTAAAAATACACAACGTTTTGGGTTTTAAATTTGACTGACACAAGGATTCATAGCAGCATTCCTGAACAATCTATGTTCCTCTCACTCTCAGTCTCTGGAGACCTAAAGAAAAGTGCAGCTCCAGGAATAGAAACATATGTACAGTTAAACCCCCTGAAATACCAGAAATAGTGTACACTACAGGAATGGAAACATTTCCTCTGAGGTCCTGTTCTCTGGATTCCCCAAACTTTGGCAGTGCATGAAGAATCACTCTCATAGCGAATGGTGGAAACCAGGTGTCAGGTTTAAAATAATTAGTGCAACAGAGCAGATGTGAGGCAACATCTGGTTAATTATAATGCTAATGCAAAACAAGAGTCTGAAATGCTAAATGCACATGCTGCTGCACGGGTTTAGCTGGACGCATGTGGCTGATCCTCCAGAGATTTGCTTTGTGCTGCTGGATGTTGTGTTAAATAATACATACTAGTGAGGACATTTCCCAGCAGTATGTTCACATTCCAGCAACTCATATAATAAATCTTTGAATCTTCCTCCCGTCACTCATGGCCACAATTATGTGAATACAGGTAATAAATACATTTCTGAAAAAATAATAATAATTAAGTACTTGGCAATTCAAAGTTCATCGCTATCTGTCTGACTGTCAGAGTGATTGGTTCTATTATTTGATCTATTATTCTATCACCAATAACATTTTCTGTTCTTGTCTGTTGTTCATTTGAGATTTGAGGTTATATTTAAAATATCTGACAGTGAGTAATTAAACTAGTTTGAAGCAAAACTTTATTAATCCTTCTTTAAATTGATTTTGGCATTCCATTGCATGAAGTAATCCAAAACTGTAGGTGTGTCTTTGCAAAACTCAGTCACAGTGTGTTCATTATGGGGGCTCTGTGAACTCACTTGCAGGAGACACCGTAAGACCTGTCCATAACAGCAACCTGACCACCCACATTTGGGCCATCCGACTGCTCGATACTCTACTGTTGATTAGTGTTTATGAAACCTGATCCTGGAAGACCCAACAGATTTTTCTCTTACTTGACACACCTGAATCTACTGATAAGCTCATTAAAAGTGAATTGGCTGTGTAAAATAAGCGGTAAACGAACCAAATGATAATGGACAGGAAGTTTAATTAATGTGAACATACATCCCACTGCAAATCTCACTGCCACACCATAGTTGGCAACATGAAATGACCTCTCACTTATGCAGCAGACTGCTTCTCTGAAGTGCTTTTATTTTTCTTTTATTACCATGGTCCCTTTAGTAGGCAACGAGACACTGCTTCCTCTAAGGATTTCTGGAGAAATGCCTCATCGTGACCAGTGTCTGAAGCATACATTGAAAAACACCAACAACACGTTGGCCAGCGACAGCCCATGATGTCACTACCGGTTTGAATATATTATAAATAGGCAATGGGAGAACATGTCATCCACTTCTTCATCTGAAGTTTGCGTCCAAAGCATAGCAGGAAGCTAGAGGATTGAGTGTCTCATTCCCTACTCAGGAAACCATGGTTATATAAGTAACCTGAGTCATTCCGTTTCAAGGGAACTTCGAACGGCGTCCTTTATGAGTCACTATGGGGAACGGTATACCCACACCACCATGCTGAGTGGAGTGCAGGCCATGGGACGTTAGATGGCTGTCCGTGGCATTATTCCTTATGGCCAAAGGGCTAGGCTACATATCCAAACTCCTGGGCCCAGGGTAGAGCTCAAGGCTTGGAATCAAGAATAGATTCCTTTAAGGGGATATGACCAAGAGCCTAGCATCATACTTAGTCTTGGCCTATCACACAGGGGCTACCGCTAACTCTCACATAAGCTTGCCGAAGGAACTGTCTCAACAGTAGCAACTAGTAGCAACATCCTGTTTAAATAGGTATCCTGAAGATACATAGGTGGTGTGGTGCCCAAGATAAACAGGGCTTTTACCAACTCAAGAAAGGGCCCTATAGGATTTTAGAAAAGAACACAGAATACTAGTCTGCAAACTTACCACAATGTGGATTTTAGAAAGTGGTAACAGACAAGCTGGGAAACATTTAAGCCTATCGTCTGGTTCCACTGAGGTATGCGCACAGTTGAGAAACCCTTGCGCATACCACCATAAAACGTGTAAGAAGTAGTAAATAAGGAATGCTTGAAGCAAGCTAGTGGTTTGCTGGATGCTAGACACTACATCCGCATTTGCCCACGACACTGTTGTCACGTGGTTTCTGCGTCAGTAAAGGTGGTAACAAAGGGTAACTAACATCATTGACAGGTGACTGCACTGCCCCGTGTCACTGTTTAGAATGGGAATTTTCTCATTAATTACAATTAGTTGAAAACATTAGATATATTGTTAGTAATCAGCTGGACAAAATATTAAACACTAGCCTAGTGGTTTTTGGATATTTTACTGCAAATATCTTACAAATTTTACCTTTAAGGAGCCGTAGTCTCTCTTCCTTGTACCTGACTGCCTGGATGACAAATATAACTGTGCACATGTACATTCTGACTCGAGTTAACTTGCATAATAAATTTGACTGTTTGCCCTTTTGAACTGTAATAACGATCGCTCGTGCAGTGCCATGGCCGCTGACGTTATTTATTTGCTATCATCTCTGTGCTCTCTGCTCTGCGTCGAGTCTGAATCTGACCACTAAAACTTTAAGATTAAACGGTTCTTTTAGATTATTATAAAAATGGGAGAAAATTTTAAGCGCGGTTTGGCGATCAAAATCATTGTGTCCCTCACTGGTTGCCATAGAAACATGACGCTTGAGACTGCACATGTGTGCTAGCTGGATCAACCCATATCCTTAAATATGCTTTTTAACGCAATTTGAGCGTCATGGAAAACATTCATGTGACAGTTCACCTCAGATCATGTTGCTGATTAGAAATATATTAAATATGAGGTGTGTCAAGTGTGCAAGCATTATTCCCGTGTGTGCACTTGCTTTAACTTCTAACGGCAGAGAGAGAGAGAGAGAAATCGCTTTTTTTGGTTCACTCTTTTCTTTTCCTAATTTTACAAGTTGCAAGTTACAAAAAACACAAACAGTGTCTGATCACTGCCGGGTGTTCTATGAGTCTTATGACTCCAATCGAAAGGGTATTACACACAATGTTTAACAGACCCGGGACCCGAAGTAATAAATTCGGACCGGACCCGGCTGATCATTTAAAATATAGATGACCCAGGTCGGGTCTCAGGTCAAAGGTGAAGACCTCTACTTCAGACATGGGTCTCAATGAGGTGTTCCCGCTAGTGACCCCTAGAGGACACAGTTCAAAGTTCCCTTGAAAGGGAACCTTCTTTTTGAAAGAGTGTAACTGGCACCAGAAGTAGTCTGTTGGTTGGAACCTTTTGTGATTCATTTATATTACTGTAACTTTGCATTTTTAGAATATGTATATTTTTTCCTAGATATTCTCCTCTCCTTCTGTTCAGCATTCATTGCTTTATTAAACCACACACCAGACAAACAGCATAGTGGCTGGCCCTGACTTTCAATGTTGTTCAACTACCATCAACTGGCAAAATGGCAGCAGGAAATTCATGCTGGTAATTTCAGCAGAGAACATATTTGCTCTTTATTCCACTATTTAAACTAATAATACTACAAATACAAGTATTTTCTGGATACCCACATTATGTATTGTATCGGGATCTGCTCAATAAGTGGGTGTGAAATTGTTTTACTCAGTTTGGCAAGTTCCTCATCAAGTACATGACATGGGAGTAATTCTGTTGTAAGACAGGCTTCTTGTTTAACGAGCTACAGATCCATAGTGAATTGTAACAAATCCCACCACAGGCTCCACATGATTAGTACATATTACAATGACAAATGTTTGTAGTAAATGTGTGCGTGAGATGGGTTTGTGTTGTGCTTGAGGTGCCAGCGGGGGTGATGTCCCCCCTCATGCTTTTCTGCACTGGAAGAAGCAGGGACTGAAAGGCTGAGGTGATTCACACATGAGTCAACAGCTATCAGCTATATAAGCCTGACCACTCATGGAGCCTGGGCATCATACAATCCTCAGATCTCAAAGGTAAGTTCCCTTCACTCTCTCACTCTCCACTCTCACACTATCTGCAGCTCTGATATTCCTATGAGCACTGATGATTTTATCATCTAACTCTACATTTATAGCCTTTAAATTGCTATTTGTATCATTCACATTGTGAAGAAAATAAGTTTAATATTCCACACAAGGATTAAAAAAAGAGGACTTTTGGAATGAAGCAATCATTGATTATACAAGGGCAACATGTTGTTTGGGGAATTTACTAGATATTGAAATCCCAACTCTGGCACAGAGGCCGTTGTTTAGTTAATTTGGAAGTGAGACTGAAC
Organism: Carassius auratus; assembly: GCF_003368295.1. NCBI lineage: Eukaryota > Metazoa > Chordata > Actinopteri > Cypriniformes > Cyprinidae > Carassius > Carassius auratus. The sequence continues at coordinate 5,251,652 of NC_039285.1, forward strand.
ATAGCTGAATGCTTAATTGCTTGACGTTACAGACTGAAGAGGCCTGGGGTTCACTGAGGTCATTGTGAGGGCTACAGGCAACTCCACATTAGAGATGTACTTTCATGTGCAAGGAACCCACTTTTGTGTTGTGTTATGTTGTGTAATTTTATAGGACAGTTTGTCTTAATTTTATTTGCTGCTATCAGAGATTAAGTGTCAAGTGTACAATCCAAATCAACTGAAGCATCCAGTCAGGATTGCTCAATGATAAGGAACAGCTTCAGGACTCTATCGTTTGATAGAAAATACCCTTTTATAACATAATTTTACTACAAATGATTTCTTAATCCAGTGTAGAAGAATGCGTTTTAGGATGCAGATTTAGTAAATTCATTATAATCTTGAATAAAAAAATAAATAAAAAAACTTGGTTTCCATAAAAATATTTAGTATTAAATATTTCATATTTAACTATTGATAATAATAATATATATTTCTTGAGCGCCAAATCAGTATTTTAGAAAATGATTTCGATCTCATGTGACACTGGTGACTGGAATATTGCCTGCTGAAAATGTAGCTTTTCAATCACAGGAAAAAATTAAGTAAAAAAATATATTAGAAAATTATTTCAAATTGTAATATTATTTCACAAGATTGCTGTTTTTACTCCATTATTAGTTTTCAGCCTTGGTGGGCATACAGGACTTCTTTCATATATATTGAAACATGTTAACAGATATTCAAAATAATGCTCATTATTTTATTTCAGCAGGTCTTGCTGCACTGTTGCAAAGATTAATACAACTCAACACAGGAAGCATGTATTTTCCAGCTCTTCTCTACCCATGCATTTTGGGCATGCTCAGTCTGGTTCATGGCATTCCCGTTCATCCAGATAGGCTGAAAAACATGGTCAAACTGCAGGCAGACACCATTATCCTCAGAATCAAAGATCACAATGAGAAGGTAATGGGTTAATTTTTTTGCAAGTCTTCTGTTCTATTAAACTGATAATGATTCATATTGCCATGCTCATTTGTGTCTTCTCTCTCAGTTGAAACTATATCCAAAGCTCCTCATAGGGGATCCAGAACTTTACCCCGAGGTTCCTGCTGATAGACACATCCAAGGTCTTGGGTCTATTATGGACACCCTAACTATCTTCCAGAAGGTTCTCCAAAGGCTGCCCAAGGGGCATGTGAGCCAGATACGCAGCGATTTGTCCACCCTTCTGGGTTACCTTAAGGAAAGAACGACATCTATGCATTGCATACTCAAGGAGCCAGCTAATGGGAGGTCACTGGATGCATTCTTGGAGGAAAACGCCACCCACCACATTACTCTTGGGTACTTGGCTTTAGACAGACTGAAACAGTTCATGCAAAAGCTGATAGTTAATCTGGACCAGTTGAAAAGCTGCTAATTTGAATGATTGTTATTTATTATATTTATTTAAACCCTGTATATTTATAGACCAAAGCAGCATTTTGCCACATTTTGATATGTACGAACTTCCCTGACGTTAAACGTGTAAGCTTAAAACACTGGCATGCCAAACAATCTGTCCTTGCCATGTAAACACTAGCAATCTCATACCTGCATGCGTTGCCATGTCATACTTCATGCTGTTTGCAGGATGACATCAGCATTTGCTGAGCGTGCTCAATGATGTCACTGTGTTTACCAGAAGCAGCGAGGTCAGACTCTGCTTGGAAGCTGGAATCATGTTCCCATTTTACCTCTTGCCTCAACACCAGCATTTTACACTCGCCGAGTGCCCTGCAGAGTTTAGTTCCAACCCACATACCATGTAGTTTTCAAATAACCCTGAAGAATTTGATTAGTTGGATCAGGTGTGTTTAATTAGGGTTAAATCTAAACCAGGAATTGAGTTTGATACCCCGAGTCTAAAGGGGTATCTTTTTTAAAGGGGTAAATGAGGTACACATGTACTTTTTGAAAGGGTACGGCTCCAGTGGCAGTTTTTGTACCTTTTTTTTTTTTGAGTATGGGGGAGAAGAAAAAAAGATTTTCCTATACAGTATGAATATATGCACTTTGCACTAGTTTTGTATTTTGTGTATTGATGCTTTTATATATATATTAAATTTTACCAATAAACAAAATGTCTAAGTTACATAGACACTTTTGCAATTTATTGTGGCTCTGTTTTTGCCAACACAATTTGCACGTTTATGGTTGGTCATTGTATAATTTCCCAGTGAAATCCAATAGGACAAATGCAGCAATGGATTTTTTTTTTTTTTTTTTTTTTTACACAACCATTAACAACAGGCTTTCTTTCACCATACAACTTATGACTTAACTGTACATAATAAGCAAAATCAAATCTAAATTTTGACATCTGCAGTTGAATATCATGTTCTTTTGGCTTTTGTAAGGTCAAATCTAAAGCCTTGTTCAACAGAAAGCATCTTTTGGTGGATTTTAAATATTGCATCCAATAACAGTTCAGAAATTGTGTGCACATCTTATTTGTGGAGACTAAATTATTCATATTGGCCATAAGCAACCCTGATCCAGACATTTTAGTCATTAAAAAACAAAATCTGTTGTTGGATATCGGTATAATTTATTTTGTCTACAGAAATAAAAAAAGTTCTTTTTTTTTTTTTTTTTTCAGACTTAATCAACGAGGGTCTTTACATAATTTAACATGGGATGACAGGAATTGCCTGCTGGCATTTAAAACAAGTCCACCTGCTTTCAAAGTTTGAGAAAAGCAGTTAAAAAAAACGACAGCTAAGCTATGTAGGCAAAGTTCATATTGACAAAAGTTGACCAATCATCCGGTTTACAAAACATCTAACTTGTTAATGTTTAAAAAAACTCCCTGTGCCAAAGCGGCAGGACACATGAAACGTGGCGTTGAGCTCTTGATAATCAAGAGACGTCCCCACAAACCAGCATCACAAAGAAAAACTCACTTTTTCATTTTTTAAAAACTCAATGTATTAAATTTAGTCCTTCTCTGAAAGGTTTTCAACATTTTTACATGTTCTTTCAAGCTCACATGTTCAAATGAACCATTTGCTCTTTTTGACTGCAGTCTTCGTGTTTGATGGTCCCATCAGTTTCTTTTTGTACTGGTTGACCAGTGTGTCAAAGCGGACATCCTCTCTGTTCTGGAACTTTCTTTTTGCAGGTTTGCCATTCTGGGGAATTACCTTTAAATAATTACAACAGAAATATAACAATGGGTTAAACTGGTGGTAGAACCAAAAAGTATTCACCTAATACTACTCATCACCGCAAGATTTCTTCCTCAGAAAAAGAAATCATGCAACACTAAGACAGGGGTCTCCAAACCTGCTCCTGGAGAGCTACCATCCTGCAGACTTCAGTTCCAACCCATGCTAAAACAAACTCATCTGAAATGGTCAAGTAGCTCTGATCACCTAGATTAGCTGGTTCAGGTGTGTTTGACTGGGCTGGAAGCTGAAATCTGCTGGACAGTAGCTTTCCAGGGGCAGGGTGGGAGCCCCCTGCTGTAGAGTGATCATAATTCACTTTTGCCATCACAGGAACACATTTTTATTACAATTTTAATTGTTAAATATATTAATAGAAAAACATATTAATGTAATAAATATATATGTATTATTATAAAATATTTTATATATTAGAAAAACGTAATTTTAATAATAATAATTATAATAAGATTTCTATTTAGTATATTGTTTATATAATATTCTATTTATATAATCTCTTTGTCTTACCTGTTTCCTGTTCATGTTGGATTTCTCAGTGAAAGTAGACATCTTTCTCTCTTTCCTGCTGGGCCCTTTGCTCTGTTTCTTGGGTTGTACCATGGGTTGTTTCCCTTTATCGCGTTTCCTGAGGAATAGTGCAGGGGTCACTGTATGTTATAGTTTTTTATTGATGAATCAATGATGCTAGTTCTGTTTCACTTGTGCAGTACCTGATCTTTGGGCCTCTGTGTGAAGGCATGTGCAGAACCTTGGGCCGTTTTTTGCCATCCTTCAGTTCTACATGCTCCACCTCTGGTTTGGTAATAAAACCACTGTACTGGCTTCCTTGGTCCTTCTGTTTAACAACATTAGCTGCATTTTCTTTCCTCAAGGGTCCTTTCTTCTTCTCTGAATGCTGCTGCGGTGGCTCCTCTCCTTTTTGGCTACTGCCTTTTTTGAGTTGCTTCTATGGAAAAAGACATCAAGGACATTTTATTTTGAAATTTAAATTAAACCAATTTAATACTGACATTTCCAAAACGTTACATTGACAGGGAGCTGAGATGCAGCTGAGCCTCACCTTGCTGTTTTCCAAACGAATGGCTTTAAGTTTCAGCTTCCTTTCATCCTCCAGAGAGAACTCCACTATGGGTCTCTGACGGGAACACCACAGGAAATGACACCGTCAAACATTAATACTTCACCACTGGGTCTTTCACAATCTCCAGATGTTGCTCAATGCTGAATCTTTTTCCAATTTATATTAAGTGAAACAGCCATGACTCTTGGGAATAGAACGATTCATCTTGTTTTTGAGAAGTTCAATTCAATACAGACCAAAACACATTCCACTGAGCGTCAAATAAATGAGTGTTTATATGATGTGTGGAAGGATTGACAGACACAGACGTGGCATGATTTGCTCAAGTACATTCCTTTGTCCTCTTCTGTAAAACACTGTAAAGCTGGCACTAAAGCCTTTAATAAAAGGACCTCAAAGTGTGTTTCCACACCAGCAAGCGAAAGCTAGTATCTTCTAATACCGTTCCCTAATGCAATGACACTGAACATACTTCTAGGAATTAAAACAGTCGCCTCGGTGGTCTAGTTGTCTTTATAGGAATAATTCAACTTTATAGAACAACAAACATGTTATCAAATATCCCTTTTCTTTTACCAATGCTCTAAGCAACCAGAGAGAATAAATGTTCAAATAAGGCCTCATTTTGGGATTTAAACAACAACTAATTTAAGGTGGTCTACCTTTTGGGGTCCAAAGATGTCTGGGTTGTTGTTGAGGTGACGTAGGGTTTGTAGAGCATGTTCATGCTCTTTAAACTCCACAAAGCCGTATCCTAGAGACTTGCCGATCACCTGACCACGAACAGGCTTCTTGTCATACATCACACGACACTGTAGGTACATATACACAGCGAAAGAGACAATCAGGAAGAGTAAGGTCTTTGCACAGTAAGTCTGAAATTTTCACATGTTGAAAAATAATTACGACCTCACATTGTGTCAATCATGTTTACACACTGCCTCCAAAACTTTCGTCCAACATAAAAAAAAAAAATTCGGATCAGGTTTGGTTTTCTGCATTTTGGAATCCGTATGCATCGCATGCATTTTGATATGAATACGGAAAAATGCATGCAAACATTTCGGACTTTTGTATGCAAAGACTTTAAGTCTTGTTATATATGACCATAATTAGTTTATGCTATCAAAAGCACTGTTGTACGTTATGCAGTTAAAGGTGATGTAAAGCTAAATGACCAATTAATAAAACTACTGTAGAGTGTGACACCTCCTGATCATCCCCAGATAACATAGTCCTGCCCTCTAGTGTTACTAGGAAGAACTGTGAGAATCCTACTTTATATATTTATTTTTAAATCAACTGTCTTTTAAATTTTGGTTTGCTATTAGTTGGTTACAGCATTTGGAAGAGAAGAGCACTACTTTCTGCAGATTAAGTGTGTGTTTAGTGTGTTACCTCAGTAATGCGGACCCCTTTACCACTGACAGCAGAAAGGCACAGCTTCTGAAGTTTCTGTTGATCGACACTCTTAGGCAGGTTATGAACACACAGCCGTGTTTTAGACACATAAATACTAATGTCCTTTAACTTAGCCCTCTTCAGCTCCTCAAACTGACAACACAAACAAACAAACAACATGTTAAACTTTGCCCTCCTTTACACCTGGCATCATTATAAAGCACCAAAAAAATTTACTAAGCTAATATAAAACACATTAATTGACAAAATTACTTTAACTAAAATTGTGTAATAAGTTAAATAATCCACATAAATACAATTAAAGAAATTAAAGTAGTGTGTGAGGATATATATATATATATATATATATATAAAAATATATATATATAAAAAAAAAAAAAAAATATATATATATATATATATATATATATATATAAAAATATATATACATATAAAAATATATAAAAATATATATATATATATATATAAAATATATATATATATATAAAAATATATATATATATATATATAAAAATATATATATATATATATATAAAATATATATATATATATATATAAAATATATATATATATATATAAAATATATATATATATATATATATAAAATATATATATATATATATATATATAAAATATATATATATATATATATATATAAAATATATATATATATATATATATATATATATATATATATATATATATATATATATATATATATATATAAAAATATAAAATACTGGTCAATCAAATCCATGAGCTAATAAGTAAAGGATGCCCGTCACCCTCTCCATACTCACTCTTGTCCTCTTGGCCAAATCAGCTTCTGAAACTCCCTCAGCAGCCTTGGATCCAGGACGAATCACTGGAAAGGTTCAAGAGGTAACAAGTTCATCTAGATGCACATGTACGCTTCATTGCTATTGGCTAAAACAGTGTAAGCTCTGTTACTGCTCAGCTGACTTGGCAGTGTTTTGTGACTGGCTTTACTCACAGCCCTCTCTGGCGAGGTAAAGGTTCCTGGAGCCTGTGTGAGTTTTCACTTTCTTGTCTTTGAATTTGGCGGCATCATCTCTGTTCACGGCAGGCAAAATGTTCAGCCTCCTGCCATCAACTCTAATGCCACCAAACTGAAATGCACGTACATGTCAGCACAATAATCCTGTGTTTACTTGTATAATACGGTACAATTCTTTCTAGAGCTGCTGGACAGTGGACTCACGTCTTTTTCATCTTGAGCAGCAGCAGCGATGCATTTCTCTGCCGCTTCTTTACTTTTGAACTGAGCAAAAGCACAACCTAAACAGACAGTCATGAAAAAAGAGAGAATTACTTTGAAGAACGAACTCTGATTGCATAAAGGCCAGTATTTAGCTGACTGAAACTACCTTTTGAACATCCTGTGTCTGCGTTCATCACCACACGGACGTATTTTAGCTCACCAAACTGCAACAACACTTCTTCCAAACCCTCTTCTTCTGTGTCAAAGGCCAGATTTCTGATAACATTAACCCAAAATGACAATAAAAACATGAACTCCTTTTTAAAACAACTGCTTATAGACAGGGCTGCTGCTTAGTTACAGGCAAAATGTTGAACTAACTGTAAAAAAAAAAGACGAGTTCCTTATTTAATTATTTATATGATTCTCACCTGATGAAGATGGTTCTTCCCTCATTCACATCTGTAGGAAGAGGGTCTCTCTTCTTCTTTGGAGGAGCTGAGAAGAGAGATTTACAGAGAGTCATTTACAGACATTAAAAAAATTGCATAAAATTTGCATATTTGTAAAACTTTTAAATTAAAGTGAGAACAAAATGTGTACAAACCCATTCTAAATATAAATTAAAACTATAATACATACAAGTTATAATACATTCAAACATACTAAAACAACACGATAAGGTTTATCATGCTTACTAAAATAACATTGATATAAAAGAATAATACAATTACTTTTTCCCTCAGTGTCGTCATCATCATCGTCATCGTCATCATCATCATCATCATCATCGTCCTCAGATTCACTGGCTTCACTGTCTGTCTGCTGAGATTCAGAGTCCCCTTCCTCTTCACTATTATCGGCTTCATCATCATCCTCAGATGCCTCTTCTTCTTCTGACTCGGAGTCGTCCTTTTCTTCCTGTTTCGTGGGCCTTAACACAAGACAGACCTTACGTTAAATTCAAGGAAATCACCTTCACACACATCATCAGATCATTAACACTTCCCGTACTTACTTTTTCTCGGCCTCTTTTTCATTCCCATCAGCGCCTGCACCTTTAGAATTCAAATCCACTTTCTCTTCTTTGCCAGATCCTGCAAGATATCCAGACACACATCACTACAAAGCCTAGAGGGTAGATGCACTTTCAAAGCTTTTTACAAGAACATCCACATAAATGAATGCAGCTGATGGAGATCACATGAAAATCCACATTACCAGCCGCTCCAGCTGACTGGGTGGCAAGATACTTGTCTTTTGCAATGGCCCAGTCCACAGCCACCTGTCTGTCTGTGAGAAGGAAATAAAACACATTTTATGATGGTAAAAAAGGGAAACTAGAAGTCTCATTATCGTATTTTCCGGACTATAAGTCAAACTTTTTTTCATAGTTTGGCTGGTCCTGCGACTTTTAGTCAGGTACGATTTATTTATCAAAATTAATTTGACATGAACCAAGAGAAATGAACCAAGAGAAAACATTACCGTCTCCAGCCGCCAGAGGGCGCTCTATACTGCTCAATGCTCCTGTAGTCTACACTGAGAACATAGAGCGCCCTCTCGTGGCTGTAGACGGTAATGTTTTCTCTTGGTTCTAAATAAATGCGACTTATAGTCCAGTGCGACTTATATGTTTTTTTCCTCATCATGACTTATTTTTGGACTGATACAACTTTTACATATGGTAAAACAGTAATATTATGAAATATTATTACAATTAAAAAAATCTGTTTTCTATTTAATACATTTTAAAACGTAATTGATTTCTGTGATGACAGAACTGAACTTTCAGCAGTCTTCAGTGTTAAGGGAAGACTCACCTTTGATCTCCTTCAGGTTCATCGCAGCCAGAGCTTTTCCAGCTTCTGCCATGTTCTTAAACTGCACAAATGCAAAACCTCGCTTCTTCCCATCTGCACAAACATGATGCCATGAAAATAAGGTGGACGGCCATATGAAAAATCATCATGTAAAACAAGAACTTAAGAGATGCTTATAAACGGTCCGATGCATTTGTTGGTCAAACATTTACCTGGTTTTAAGGGAATCTTGGCCTCAATCACTGTTCCAAACTTGGAGAAGATCTGTCTCAAATCATCTTCTTCACACTGCACATAAACCAAATCAGTGCAAGAGCCAATATCACACAATGTCAAAAGTCAAAACTACACGTGTTTCCTTTATACAACAACAGTATTTACTTGACTTGCCTTAAAACTGAGATTTCTGATGATCAGTCGAGCTTTCAGTTTGATCTTCTTTACGCCTGTACTCTTTGGAGGGATTTTGCTTTCTGTTGGTTCCTCAGGTTTCTTTGTATCTTCTGAATCTGCATGAACAGTTCAGACTCATTTCTTGCAGACAACAAAAGAGTGAATAATCTATGAATAAAAAATAAAAGCATCTAACCTTCTTCTGGTTTCACTTTCTTCTTCTTTTTCTTATTATCTGGCTTCTTCTTGGCCACAGTTACAAATATCTTCTCGCCTTCATACACTTTGACTTCTTTAATGGCCCGCTGAGCATCTTCTTCCATTGAGAATGTAACATATCCAAAGCCACGACATTTTTCAGTCTCTGCAAACAACACACATTAATGTTTCTTTCAAACCTAGAGACCGCAGGAAATGCAGACCTATACATTTAATTTTACAAAGTTACATTCTTATTTTTTTTTTCTTGAAATGGATGAGTCAAAAAATAGTTGATGTACCCTAATGAAAAAAAGTTAGCATTTGATCCAAAAAGACAAAGGCATTTATAATGTTCCAAAAGATTTCTATTTCAAATAAATGCTGTTCATTAAACTTTCGATTTATCAAAGAATAGAAAAAAAATATAACAAGGTTTACATAAAAATATGCAAAATTTGTGTTAGCCATTCACAATGTTAGGTGTTAAGCATGGTTAAATCTAAACTGACTCACTTTATATTTTTATTGATTTAGATAGATTTTATAGATTATATATGTTATTATTATTATTTATACACGTTAATGCTTTGGCAGCACTGGGTTGCACAGTCATTTTAATAAAGCTTAACTGAACTTAAAAGAGAGAGAGAGTGAGTGAGTGAGAGTGAGAGAGAGAGAGAGAGAGAGAGAGAGAGAGAGAGAGAGAGAGAGAGAGAGAGTCATTTTAAAACGTAATGGTGAAAATGGTTAACTCTTACCTCTGTCCCTGACAACAAAGCAATTCTTCAGCGGTCCTATTTCAGAGAACACCTCAGTCAGCTGTTCGTTGGTGGCTGTTGCAGGTAATCTCCTGACAAATAGAGTGACTGCAGGCATTTTCAACACGAGTTCAGCTCGACTGTTCTTCACAGCCAGCAAACGTCTCTAAAACAGCACTGTTGGTTACAGACTATGGCAGATATTGTTATATACAAGTCGTGATAACATTAAAGATCTTGTCATATGAAAGCCTGTAAACAGTGAAGTAGTAATAAGACACGTTTTCTGCAGGGTTTCTCGCGTGTTTCTGCTCCACAGGAAGTTGTCATGCTGGAGATTCTCTGTTTGTGTTGCACTGCGCGCTGAAGAACACCACTGACACCTGCTGGTCTGGAGAAGTATGTCGGGGTTAGGTCTTTTTCGAATCCAGCCCAAACAGGACACACAATCGCCATAAAGTAGTCCAAACGACTCGCATGCTTGTACTGTAACTATTTATCACCCTTCATCCTATTAGCCAACATCCCTACAACATTTTTTTTTTATTCTATTCATATAGTATAAATAGTATTAAAAAAAAGTTGCAAGGATGTTGGCTACTAGGATGTAGGGTGATAAGGTTATTGCACATATTTTGATTGCACAATAGGAGAACATTTAACTGTTCATGAGATTGCCTATAACCTATATATAACCTATACACTGCTTTTTCAAAAGTCCGTTTTTTAAAGAAAATTCTTATGCTCACCAAGGCTGCATTTATAATTTTGTGAAATAGCCAATTATTGCAATTTAACATTACCATTTTATACTTTAAAATGTAATTTATTCATGTGAAGCAAAGCTGAATTTTCAGCATCAGTCTTCAGTGTCGAATGATCTTCAGAAATCAATTTAATATGCTGATTTATTATCAGTGCTGAAAACAGTTGTGCTGGCTAATATTTTTTGGGACCTGTGATATTTTTTTATTTTTATTGTATTTTTTTATTTTTTATTTTTTTTACTTTTATCATACTTTTATTCAGCAAGGATTAAGAAGTTAAATTGATAAAAATATATATTGTTAGAAATTATTTATATTTTGAATAAATCCTGTTCTTTTCATTTATTTGATTTTATTTATGGAACACAGGTTTCTAAAAAAATATTAAGCAGCACAACAGTTTCAACACTGATAATAGATCAGCATATTAGAATGATTTCTGAAGGATCATGTGACACTGAAGACTAGAGTAATGATGCTGAAAATTCAGTGATGCGTCACAGAAACAAGTTCTATTTTAAAGAATAATAAGCTTTTATCATCAAATATTTGGAGTATTTCAGTGTCTTTCTGCTCTTGGTCACTAGAGGGCGACACCATCCACTCAATTGTATAATATCTTATTGGCATGATTTTGCACATTGTAGAATGCATTAAAAAGTCAAAAGGAAAAAAAAGTAATCAGTAATAATAAATAATAAATAATTATAATAATAATTTAAAATATAAAATCTTAATATATAAATGCAAAAATCATTTTTGTAAATGTTTAAATAACTTTGTATTGTACAGCTATTGTTTAGTTCAAATATGAAGTGGCTGATATAATATTCTATTTCCATTAAGCTTTGCTCAATGACAGTATGGCACAGGCTAAAATGTAAGTATGTTCTGAAGTAGAAATCTTGGAATTTTCTGCAAGATTAGTACGCATTGGTTAATTGTTTCAGACATGACCAAGTCAAAATGTTTGACTAAACACAGATACACCATTATTTAGCTCAAAATGAAAGTGATGATTTTCAGATATCTTGATTTTGCTCTTGATGGTATACCTGATCATCAGACAGACATCATGCTTTGTCCTCTGGTTCTCCTTTGTCACCCTTTCCAGTAATCCCGTCTGGTAAGTGTCTTAGACCAAAGTGTGAGTTAATCTACCTCCGAAGAACAGTTACCAAGATGTGAGTATAGTGTGAGAGAGAGCTCACCGGCAGAGCAAACGTTCATGTGTCGCAGGAATTAAAGAGAGTGAGAGAGACAGAGAGACAACAGTGGGATAGCAGAGACTGGCTCCGGGACAGTTACACAAGTGCCCAGCAGAAAGGATCTTACATCACCCTGTATGATGAGTGTGTTTCTGTTTTCTTTGCTTTAGCACTTTGGACACATCCTTCTGTAAGTATCAGCACAATTTTCTTATCATACAGTTTGCATATAGACAGTGTGCATTATTTATTTGGAATCTGAAAGGCCACAAATGACACCGTGGCAATGCTGTGGATTGGGTTATTGTTTTTCGTCTGTTTAAATCGAGATCCTCTCCTACATGTGGGGGCGTCAACTTAATGTTTGTAGTTCATATTGATATCATCTGCTTTTTAGATTGTGATGAGAAAGACCAAATCAAGTCATCATGGTGCTGGTGCAGTTGGTGTTTAGAGAAGACTGAGGGTGAACTGTCACAAAATGTTTTTACAGTTTACACTTTTTACATTTTTCATGTTTTCTTTGACTATAGATTCATGTAATAGTGAGGTGCATTTATGATCACAGCAGGATACTGTCATGTTCCTGGTGTTGACGCAGATTCTGTAAATGGGTCATACATTTCTCTCTCTCTCTCTGGTGGTGCTTTAAAATAAGGTTGTAGGAGGGGAAGTTATGAAAGATATTTTTCTTGCACTGATTTGAATGACAGGACGGCGCATTGCAGAGCCAAACACAACAGCACTAAACACAGAGAAAAAACACAATGAACACACACTCATATGGAGCCTATCTATCTATCTATCTATCTATCTATCTATCTATCTATCTATCTATCTATCTATCTATCTATCTATCTATCTATCTATCTTCTGAATGCAGGCTAAGGCAGTGTTACCGAATGACCTTGTCAGAGGTCAGCAAAGTGGGACAGTGGGATATTGTATGAACCCACGCTGGCAGTGTGTTGAGTGGGAGAGTTCAGACTCATGTGATGAGGGACTGATGAATACAAATGATTTCTTTTCACTGACTGAATCAACCCACCACAGCAGAGCATTTTTGCTGCCACTGTTGTTAGACAGAAAATGCTTACTAAGCTGCCCTAGTTACTTTATCTGTACTTTATGTATGGAAAATGGGTAGATGAGGGCCTATATAATGCTAATGTAATATATAATAGTGAAATTCATTTTACAGTTAGAAATATGGTTAGTTACAAAAAGGTTTTATAGTTCCTTATTTAATAATGTTTTGTAATGCATTCTACTATTTATTTATAGTAAAATGAATTAAATTGTCATAGTGTTTGATTGACAACTTATTGTTTGTATTGAATGTGGGTCACGGGTGCAATGACTTACAATACTGGTGATGTGAGCATCAGTGCTGTCTCTCTTAATGACAGCTGTGCTGTAATGCCCTGGCTGAAGAACAATCATGTCTACAGTATTGCATAATGAACACATCTGAGGGACACATGTGCGTCAGATAGTTGTTTATGACTACAATGAAATGTAGATTATTTATACACTGTTTTAAATTAAGACACAAAAATGGTGATAGCATCTTGACTGATGTACACTATTATGAGCCTCATGAGATACAGTGTGTGTGTGTGTGTGTGTGTGTGTGTGTGTGTGTGTATAATCATCACAAATCATTACAAAGAGGGGACATGCAGCTGCCAAACCATTTATACCAAAGAAAACATATGAGACACAGAAAATAAGCCATTAATTCACTCCCATAGTCTCATAATACCTTGATGGTTGTTCATTATTGTGTGGGCGTTTCCTGGGACACCGACCATATGGAGGGTCTCAGTGGGGGGTGTAAGGCATTAGAGGGAGGGTGGATGTTTACACAGGCGTCTTATGGGTCATCCAACATAAATCTGCATATGCTCTAAGCATCATTAACAACTCACAACTTGCTATAATGACAACTTTATATAATGAGAAATCACTGTGGATGATAGGTAAGAATCTCGTCCTAAACCGAATGACCCGCATTCCCAGAAGCCGCATGCTTGATCCTTTAAATGGTCGTTGTCAAGATCAAAACTAGATGGAAAAGTGAAGGTTTTTGTGAGTATATAGAAACATCAAGTTGTTATTGAACAACGTCAAAGACATAATCATGTTTGAGAATAAACACTATGTTCTATCCATTAATGTTTCCTGCACCGCTTGAATTTTCAGGGCCGTAGAAAAAATTGTGAATGTGAGTTTGCTGCCCCTGTTATATATATATATATATATATATATATATATATATATATATATATATATATATATATATATATATCAGGTCATATGAGCTGGTTCTTTTTAGTGAATCCAAAACATACAGTGTAACCAGTGTAGAGTGATTCACAAACTAATGATTGTTCATGAGCTGGTTTTTAAAGTCAATCAAAAGCAGAAATCAGAAACAATGTTCTCTGATTCCCAAACAAATGACTGGCTCTTTTGGTGATTCAAAAACTGATTCTGGAGCAAATTATTCTTTTGAGCTTGTTTTATTTAGTAAATCAAAAACATACAGTGCAACCAGTGTAGTCTGATTACTGAAGAAATTATCAGTTTTTTCATGAGCGTTTAAAAAAAAATTTAGCCAATCGAAAGCACAAATCAGCAAAAATGTACTCTCATTTCTAAATGAATGACTCTTATGAGGTGGTTCTTTTAGTGATTCAAAAACATACAGTGCAACCTATATAGTCTGATTCCTGAATTAATGACACTTTGTAATGTAATCTATCTAATGTAAGTTACATGTTATATAAATTATAATTATAAATGTTATAAGTTATAGCCTATAAAGAGAACAGTTTCATTCCATTTGTTTCTGTTGTGCTGTGTGTGACACTATGCCGTTTTCAGATTTATCTTTTGATTGTCAACACAGATGGGACTTAACTCTGTGAGGCTACTTTTTCAGATTGCCTGTTGACGTGGACCATTCATATTTCTCCTTCATCCCTGCACTAACCAGACAGACATATTCTTTCCTTGCCTTCAGACCTTTCTTTGCGTCAGCACTCATTCTCACAAACCCCCCAATTACCCTGCTGTAACCCCATCTGTGGCCGTATCCTCCACAACCCAGTAGCATTAATCATTCCATGAGGCCGATTCCTTTGTCTGTGGGTCAGCTTCAGATGCCAGTGCAAAGACCTTCAGCCCACATGGACCCAATTCAGGGCCATTTTCGTCGGTAGTGAATGATTGTGAATCACTGGCTTGGTTGTGTCTCTGTGGCTGAAGCCATTTATCCAGAGCTGTAGCAGTGTGCTTGGGTTCAAAAGCAGCTTGTAGGAGCTTGATAGAAACCAAAGCCATCTCTTATAGCTAATCATTATGAATTAAGCAACAGATTGGGGCTGTTATCATATTACAAGGCCATAATCATGGGATTAAATTATAAACCTGATGAATTGTGGGCATGCTCAGGTTTCAGGCTGGATTGTGACTTGAAGTTTAACTCCGACTCAAAATCAGTCTGATTCACCCCTATTATAAAGTTTTTGAGGAAATTGAATCAGACAGCTTTGGAGAGGGACAGTTTAATATGGTCCAAGTCTTTCAGTCTCGTTGGGTTGGAAAGGTTTTGTCTGGTTATGATGATGTCTGGAGCATCAGAAAAATAAAAATAAAATTCAGAGTGTAAACTGATCGTCTGTGGAAAAGATTTAGACTGGCTTAAAGTAGACAGAATGTTTGTTTACGGTGGTTTAATGCAATCCAGAGTAAGCCCTGTTCCCGATCCCCAATCAATAGTGTTTGTTTTTGTACTTGGTTATGTAAAGGGACATTCAGACGGCATTAAATTGCCAACCCTCAAAGAAAATGAATAACTTCTGCTTTCTATGTTGCTGAACATTGCTGCCAGTGAGACGTTTTAGCTTTATTTGACACGTTTAGCCATTGAGAAGACTTTTATACAGCAAGGATGCATAAAAGCATCAACATTGTCAGTATAGATGTTTACACTGTCACTATTTATAAAATATTTTATAAAGATATTCAAAAATAAATAATGTTCTTCTTGAACTCAATTTATCAAAGAATATTTAAACTAAATTAACAGTTTCCACAAAAATATTAAACAGCACAACTGTTTTAACTGTTATAATAATAACTAGCTATTTTAATAGTTATTTAATAACTAAGCTATTTCTTGAGCACATTTAGCATATTTAAAAGATTTCTTAAGGATGATGTGACACTGAAGACTGGTTGATAAAATTATCAATAAAATAAAGGCAATCTTGGTGAGCATAAGAGACATAAGGGAGCACTAAAATGCTTGTGACTTTTTTCGACCTTTTTACTGCCTTTTATTACCACACATGACTTGTGTTTCTGTCCGTGTTTAGTCAAGTGGCATTGAATAGCTGTTGTGAGTTTAGGCCAGAAACTTACTTCCACCACTGAAAGCTTTAGACAGTGGGCACTTTCTCAGCCAAAAACAACTCCAGACCCAGTGCTGTCGGCCTCATTCACTGGCGGGACAAAGCAGCACTCACTCTGTGTGTACAGCATACGTGAGCCCATAGTGTTATGATATACTAAATGCCTGTGCTTTCTTTCCTCCATAAAATGACTCTCAGGAGTTTTGTGACGTTGACACACCTTCGACTCTGCTTTTGCACACAACAGAGAGGAGTGAGTCATGTTGACATCACCTTAAGATAAGGTCGGGTGAAGGTGGATTTAGTATCGTAAAGGGAAATATTTGAGAGACAGTTCATTATAATTGCATAAATAAAAGTGTACGTTTATTTATATTTATATACCTTGATATATCATTGCTAAATTTAGCAATTCGGACTGAAAATTCTTATTTATTTTAATAAATAATTTAAACAAAAATTTCAGTGGAGTGTATAATTAGTATACCATGTGCTTTAAAAGACACTACTACAAAATAATGAAAAAAAAAGTCTTTCTGTTGAGTTTTCTAGGAGGTAAAAACAACACCGCAACCAGTGTAGTTCTGTTTAAGAACAAACGACTCGTGAGCTGGTTCTTTTTAGTAATTCAAAAACACTGAAGCACAACCAGTGTAGTCTGATTCAGAAACGAAGGGTTCTTCATGAGCTGGTTCTTCTAAGTCAATCAGAAGTATAAATCAGCAACAATGTAGTCTTATTAAATGAATGACTCTTAACTGAATCAAAAACATTCAGTTTGATCAAAGTCTGACACTCTGAGCCTGTAATCTTTACAAGCTAATGACTACATTCTACTTAATGCATGGCCATTAACTCATAAATCATTATCCTGAGTGCCTTAGTCAATAGGGATTGGCTGCAGTCATGCACTTTCATTCTCAGACACATGTGGATGTGACGTTACTCGCAATCAACACAAATTTGTGGGGCACAAATCGGAGATAAGATACTGTGGTAGTTAAACATATAAATAATATTAATAATAATTGTACCGTAATATACAGGTGAAAGATTATTTGTTTTTAATTAACCTTAGTTGAATGTATTTGCAATCAACTGTAGCCAGCTGTACTTTGTTCACAAAAGTGTGAACCAAATGGCCCATATAATTAGCAATGAATGGGCTCTCCATGGGAGAGATCCTATCAAGTCACCAAAAGGTTACACTATCATTGTCTCTCCATGGGGTGTTATTGTATTGTTTGTAGCACATTTGTTAACAGGTATAAAGGTCTGGTCTCACAGACAGTACCTTGGGTTAAGATTGTATGAAGGATGACATGATAACATCACTGCTGAAGAACTGCTACACTGCTACCTTCAATAAATTCTTCTCCCCACAAGAACTTTGATCAAGCTTACTTATTTTATGTATTAGAGAAATCTAGTACATTGGCGAGCCACCCAAACTACTGCTCAGCCAAATACAGCAAAATCTAACAATTTGGCGGAGCCAGCCAGGAGAGACTGACAAGAAGAGAACTCACCAATTGCAACAAGAAGTGAACAAAAGAGTTTTGGAAATTCTACAGTTTTTGTGTTGAAGATCAACAGACCGCATCTGTGGACATAAGTTATTTGAATCAACTTCATCCTTTCTCAAAGATTCTAATTTGGTGAGTGAAACTATCAGCTCTCTAAAAGAACTTAAAAGAACACTTTTTCATAAGTAAGCAGATCATTTGATGTGTGTAGTGTAACCATAATAACCAGTGTAGCACTGTTTAAGAAATGTTTGGCTTAGGCCTTTCTCTTGAGTCTGTAGGAACCTTTTAAATGATTTAGTTAATTCTCCTGAGACTGTAGGAGTTATAGAAAAAGTGTTTATAGCTTGGTCCAGTCCTCTTGAGTCTATAAGAATCATTCAAGAAAGAGGTTTAGTCCGTTCTCGTGAGACTGTAGGAGCCATAGATGTGTAATTATAGGCTTAATCCTGTTCTCTGGAGTCTGTAGGAATTGTTTAAGAAACAATTTAGTCCGTTCATCAAGAGACTGTAGTAGCAGAGGCTTGGTCCTTTCTCTTTATGTCTGTAGGAATTGTTTAAGAAACAATTTAGTCCGTTCATAAAGAGATTGTAGAAGCAGAGGCTTGGTCCGTTCTCTTTTTGTCTGTAGGAATTGTGTGAAAGAAACAATTTAGACCAGTAATCAAGAGACTGTAGAAGCAAGGGCTTGGTACTTTCTGTTTGTATCTGTAGGAATTGTTTAAGAAACAATTTAGTCCGTTCATAAAGAGATTGTATAAGCAGAGGCTTGGTTCGTTCTCTTTTTGTCTGTAGGAATTGTGTGAAAGAAACAATTTAGACCAGTAATCAAGAGATTGTAGAAGCATAAGCTTGGTCCTTTCTCTTTTTGTTTGTAGGAATTGTGTAAAAAAAAAAAAAAAAAAACAATTTAGTCCATTTCTCCAGAGACTGTAGGAGTCATAGATAGAATTGGGACTGATGTTGCTGCAAGAATTGGGAATTCTTGACTGGGTGCTAATTCAGTAGCCACTAATGTAGATTTAAATTAATGTTCAAACCGAATTAGAAGATGATGGCATAAAACCATGAAACTATAAGTTTGTTTGCCTTCCATAAAAATACAGAAAAAAATAAAAAAAAATAATGTAAATTGTCTAAGGGACAAATTTGAAAAAGGCATTCAGCCTTCTGAGCTAGAACTCAATTCAGACATTAAACAAGGAAAATTAGCCTGAATGTAAATGTTTCGTTTTAAATGGAAGATTGAAAACTAAGCTGAGCTTTTAAACTAATGATTTGTCTGTGTAACTGAAAATGGTCAGTCTAACAGACTGCTGTGAATTTAAATCTGAATAAGTACCTTTAACAGTTCTAACACCTTTTGTTCTGTTTTCACACCTCTGAGGGCACTTTTCCTGTATTCGCCATGGCTGAGTCTGCACAAAACAAAGGCAATAGTCATGCATTGAGGCCAACAACAGAAAGACATGGAACAGAACCTCCAAATGTTACCATTGATCAGATGTTGGAGAATCTGAATGCATATCTGGACAAAAGGCTGGGACTGAGGAAGTGCCATGATGACATCTGCCAGAAGTACAGCATCAAGTACTCAGAGAGTGGACTATGGGCTTTGCCGGACATTAAAAGGGCTTATGGAAAGATGCAGCGCTTAAGGACATACACCAACAGAGATGGCTTGTCTGTAATTTTGCTCAAACAAATTCGACAGCATCTACAGAGATGTGAAACTGACAAATTACAACATGAGAAAAAAGCAGAGAAAGCAAAGGTTCGAGCACTGGCTGAACAATTACAGACTGTAAAGAAGGACAAAGAAAGACTGTTACATCAGAATGACAAGTTGTTAACTTTGCTCTCCAAACGACTGGAATCAAAAGCTTCAAGCAGCTCTGATAACAGTGATGCAGATATCAACACACATACTGAAATTACAAAGGACAAACTGAAGGTTAGACTTGCTCCTGTAATTATTAAGAACAGAAGAACTGAAACTGAAAATGAAGAGGAGTATGAGGAAGATGGTGAACGACGAACTCGCACAGTAAAAAAGGTAATAAAGAAATATGTTCCATACAGAACATACCAGCCAGCTACTCCAGAGCAAGTTGACAAATGGTCAAAAGAATTGCCAGATGTGTACAAGCAACCACGGAAAGTATGGCAATTTCTTCAACGCTTGCAGAAAATCTACAATTTACATCCACTGGACAGTGTGATGATTGTTAATGTGAACTTAAGAGACAATGACCAACAACGACTTACAGAAAGTGTTGAAAGAAGGATTGGTGAATCTCAAGAAAACATTGAAGCTGGATGGGAAGCGGTTCAAACCTTCTTATTTGAACTGAAACCTGCAGAGGTTAATTGGGCTAAAATTACCTCTTGTGTGCAGAAGACAGGAGAAAGTGTTGCAGAATTTGAAGAACGCTTCAGACAAACTTGGATGGAACATGCTGGTTTGAACAACAACATTGAAGAACTCTGTGAAGACACTAGCATCCCTTTTAAAACCATATTTGTGAATGGACTGAAACCTGAGGTTTCTAAAACTCTTAAAATCAGGTATGATGACTGGGACAGCACTGGAACAACATTTATGCAGATTGTAGAATGGTCAGCAAAGATTGAAAGAACACAGGAAGTCGATCTCAGAGTTTTACAATCCAAAACCTTGTCATACAACAACAGGACAATGGGATACGAAAAAAGTGAATATCAGAGACACTCAAGAGAGAAAACTCAGGAAAGATTTAGACATTGCAACGAGGAAGGACACTGGATTCGTGATTGTAAGCTGAGTTTGAGACAAAGTGATGACGACCACCTGTTGAAGAGGTTTCAGCAGTTGACAGCCAAACAAAAACAGACTCTGCTAAATGCTGTGGAGCCACAGGGAAACTGAAGAACCTCTCTCTGCAGCACCAGCTAGTGACATCTTATCCAAAAGCTGATGGACTCCATGAAACCTCAACAACTGAAGCCACAGAGGATGTCCTAGTAGACAGTGCTGCTAAACAAGCCGTAAAGGAGAGAGGTAAACATGCAGCGGCATTAAGACAACTTCAGCAAAACTCACAAACTGTTCTACATAGTAAACAGATTCAAATTGAATTGGCCAGGAAACAATCATCATTGTTAATGGAAGATGTAAAAAAACATGATGACAACCGATGCCTTAAGGAAAACCACAAGGAAAATGGACTATGCCCTTTTGAACATGTCACAGGCCGGCCCATGTCCACTGAAAATCTAACATCTGACAGCCTTGTCCAAACTGATGAAAGACTCAGTCTGGCAGTACACAATGCCAAGAATCAAGTTTTGGCACCTCCAAAAGGGAGCCATGGTTTAGTGCCCAACAAATGGGTAAAGATTAAAAAAACTGATGTGTCGCAACAAGAATACAGATGGGAAAGACCAATTGAGGATCTTTTAGTAACTGACACAGCAGTTAAGGCACAGGGAAACAATAAGTGGATAGATGTGAATTTGCCTAGAGATGAGGGATAGATGGCAGTAGTGTTTTTCAGAGTCCAAATATGGTGGGACTAGAGTTTTTAGGCTCTAGCTTGTCGCCTGAGGACGAAGACATGAACATTTCACCACTGATAAACACTGTAGTGTCCTGCCAACATTAAATAGGGACAGTTATATTGGTAATTAGGCATATTTTGTTTAAACTATTTCTTTGGAAAGATTTGTTTCCCTTTTCTCTGGTGTGATTGTAGGTGTCCCAGCGTTTCAGAGGATGAGCAAAGATATCCAACGCTTGGACCAAACTGCACTGGCCACCTAGATAAACATGCCTTAACATCCACAGAACACAACAACATTCGTCACTTCCACAAGATCGCAACATTAAAATAAAAAAAAGAACTTAGGCATTAAAGATAATGCAAACCTCACCATGAACTCTTATTCTGTCATCTTAAGTAAGGGAGCCTGTATGCAGCATTCTGTATTCATGATTACTGAAAAGTATTGCAAGAAGGAACCTGTATACAGCATGTGTACATGACTACTAAAATTATAACTGTTTTGTATGTTCTTATTGCTTTTATTGTTTTTTTATGTTCTTTCTATTATGTGTGATCAAAAATGATCAAAGGGGGGATTGAAAGATTATTTGTTTTTAATTAACCTTAGTTGAATGTATTTGCAATCAACTGTAGCCAGCTGTACTTTGTTCACAAAAGTGTGAACCAAATGGCCCATATAATTAGCAATGAATGGGCTCTCCATGGGAGAGATCCTATCAAGTCACCAAAAGGTTACACTATCATTGTCTCTCCATGGGGTGTTATTGTATTGTTTGTAGCACATTTGTTAACAGGTATAAAGGTCTGGTCTCACAGACAGTACCTTGGGTTAAGATTGTATGAAGGATGACATGATAACATCACTGCTGAAGAACTGCTACACTGCTACCTTCAATAAATTCTTCTCCCCACAAGAACTTTGATCAAGCTTACTTATTTTATGTATTAGAGAAATCTAGTACATTGGCGAGCCACCCAAACTACTGCTCAGCCAAATACAGCAAAATCTAACACAGGTCCTTCAAGTCATCTGTAGGAGAAAAAAAACAACATCTGCAAATCCATGGCCACAGAACATAGGTACTGAAAGGTATTTTGAATCTTAAAACAACTAGAAAGAGTTTTGTAATTGGTTTAGCAGAAAGAGCAGGACTGGAGCTACAGGCAGCCAATTTGTTGTTCTCCAATCCCAAGATCACATTTCACATTTCACATGTGCGTGTTCTCTGCATTATCGAACCAGTCTTACTCTTATGTATGCACGCATGTATGCACTTCTGCTTTATGCAATACATTCCTTGGTGGAGTGCAAACACAGATGATTACGAAGGGTCCTCGCTTGACTAGATACACAATCTCCACTCTCCACCCACATACATGTCTGGATACCAGAGCCACTCCACCCAGACATCTTTACATATTGTATCGTGCTACAGTAAGTTTCAGCAGTCATGCAACGTACAATAAGATCAGAGGACGGATGATTGGTGGCATGCAGGCAGGTAATGGTAATTTATTTATTTATTAAATAAAATGATAGTTAATGGGGTCAAATTCATTATATGAACAATATAGCTGTGTGTGTGTGTGTGGGTGTGGGTGTTCTCTTGTTTTTCATATCAGGACACAACTCTGTATAATGACATGGTTATGACACAGGTATTACAAGGAGAGGGTGACTTATGAGGACATAAAAGATGTCCCCATTTTTCAAAACGCTTATAAGTCATAAAGAATGAGTTTTTTTTTTTGTTTTTTTTGAGAAAGTAAAAATGCACAAAGTTTCCTGTGAGGCTTAGGGTTGGGGTTGGTGTAGGGCCATAGAATATACAGTTTGTACAGTATAAAAACCACTCCGCCATTTGTTTTCCGTTGCCATCAACCATGTAAGTTCCTTAAACATGTTAAACAAGCAGGTTTTGTTGTTGTTGTTGTTGTTTGTTTATTTGTTTGCTTTTAGCAAACTCCTATTCTGGCAAAAATCACTCCACTTTCACCATCCCACAAATACCTGATGAGTAAAATAAGGTGCCGCCCTACATTGTGTCACATTACAGATGGGTTGCATGCTACAATTTATGTTTGCTTTAAAAAAAAAAGTCTGTCATTATACAGTATAACGGATGCAAATGAAAAATGTCCTCTCATATACTTGAGGCAATATAGCTTCATGAAAATTACATGTAACACTGATTCAACACTGAGCATTCATGGGATCTTTATAAATATTCTAATTGGATTACTGTAACATTCAATAACTAAAAAAATCCCTTCTTTAATCCATGATTGCTCAAATAAGAAAGATGATCTGTTCTGCTCTCTCAGTGGGTGCTCTGGGTTAAGATTAACTTTTTATAACCAGATTGCTTGTGTGTAGATGACCTTCACTCTTCATAGATGATGTGATATATATTTGATTGTCATAAATCTTCCCTTGCTTCAGGTAATGATGAATCCACACAGTGCTGTACAGTCTTGTGAAAAATACATCTTTGTTTGGAAGGAATAACACATCTCTTAATAACACAAGTAATAATACTTTTTCTATGAGGAGGGCGGGGATGAATATTTTTTGGAACAGGACATTGAGACTGATGTCATATACCATGCTGAGTGCCAAGAGTGATTCATACAGAATGATCTAGTCAACTCATAAAACCAAACCACTGAAATCATGGGAAAAAAAGACATTTCTGTCATTAACTCATGTTGTTCCAGACCCGTACAATCAAAAAATCTAAAGGTGCAGTTTTTTTTTTTTGATCACTTTGTTCCATAGAAAGGAAGTGAATACCCAATAGTAGCATCAAAAAGTGGACTAAACACCTTTGTGTGAGAAGCAGACCAAAATAAGGTTATTGTTTACTGATAATTGTCTCTAGTGAGCTCAGTGAGCTACAACTGATTGATATTATATTCATATCTATCTATCTATCTATCTATCTATCTATCTATCTATCTATCTATCTATCTATCTATCTATCTATCTATCTATCTATCTATCTATCTATCTATCTATCTTCTGAATGTAGACTAAGGCAGTGTTACCGAATGACCTTGTCAGAGGTCAGTAAAGTGGGACAGTTGTCAGTGGGATATTGTATGAACCCACACTGGCAGTGTGTTGAGTGGGAGAGTTCTGTCTATATTTTATAATAAACAGACACTTATTAAAAATGCCTGTTTCTTCTGCCAAATGTTTTAGCCAACTGGAGCACTGTTTGTGCAGATTCCTCCAGTCTTTTTATAGTGTTTAAGACATCAAAGATTGTTTGAATAATATTATGAACCCATAACGAGAGATCTGTCCTCTGTCAAATCTCAGAGTTATTAACAAAATCAGGAATGACATTTTAAGGTCTCCTTAGCTGGCTGTCATCATGACTCATATCTATTTATCTGTGTATTTCGATCATGATGTCAACTGTTTTCATGTTACTGTAGCATAACGTGTATATCCCGTTCAAATGTGCTTCTAATTTTCCAAATGTAATCCATTTGGAAGTAACAGTCTCTAATTCACTTTTCGAATCCGAGGTCTAGAGGAATGTTTGAAAGTGAATTGCTTCATTAATAACCTGTTGCATGTGTGCAGGTTTGCTGTTTTCATTAGCATGTAAACGTAATATTTTGAGGTGGTGTGTCACAGCTCTAAGCAACTGGCACACTTGCCTCTGTTGAACTTTTAGTAGTGTGTCATGGTTATTTTTATGTGGTTTTCACTCCATGCACACTGAATAGGCTGCAGTTGCCTCATGGCCAAATAAAAAGCTATGTAATTATATATAAAATATACAACAAAGCACAATTAATTAATTAAATAAACAGTATGCATTTTAGTATGTATACTTATATACATACATACATGGTCATATGTTCATCAAAGGGTACATAACATACACAGTTTCACCTAATCTCATGTTAATCTTGACTACCTATAGAGTAGTACTGCATCCTTCAAATATCCAAAAAGTCTTAAGTTTTATCATATTTATGAAAGAAATATACAGCTTTCCGATTATTTCCATAAAAAGCTGAGTTCCTGGAGGCATGCCATGGACGGAGCTGTAATACTGCTGTTTCGTGTTGTTTCCATTAACATAGATTCACTTATGTGCTGATATTCAACAAAATACAGAATTCTGATGCAATTGTACATACATGAATGGGGTATTTTATCACAGGGATGGCTCAATGTTTTAATAGCAAACGATGTGCAAATCCAACGTTGACTTGGGCCTTGTTTATAAAAAATTTGTCACTTAATGACCAAAACACACAAACGCACTTGATACACTCCGCTGCCACGGAAAAACAAACTGCATCCACTGTTCGTGTAATGCAGGGTTCTTGAGGAAACTGAACACGGTAAACTTTTCCTCACATCCAAAAATGCACTTATTTGGAGGCATTCTCTGACAAATCCTATGCAGCGATGCCAACGAATTTGAAGTGCGTTGAAGTGTGCGGTCTCGCTCTCCTCTGGTCGACGTGTGCGCAGGCGCGCTTTTTTTCCGGGAGAAATGCTCATATAAGGAGTTCCGCTCTCATCTATGTCATTAGATCCACGATTGAAAAAAAACAACCGAAACTTGTACCAACCTGGAACTAAGATTTTCGGCAAAGAAATTCTCAGTCATTCTTCTAAATTATTTGGCCATGTTTAGCATGAAAATCCATCTCTTTAACACTGTGAACAACTCTGAATACCATTGTACCCCCCAATCCCCCCCCCACCCCCACCTTTTAATTTAATATCTACCAACATTCTCATAACTTACCAACTGATACTCTGCAGTGAATGGGTGCTGTCAGAATGAGAGTCTAAACAGCTGATCAAAACAACACAATAATCCACAAATAGTCCATCTCACAACTTTGATCTTGTGAAGTGAAAAGCTGCATGTTTGTAAGTAACAAATCCATAATTAAGACAATTTTAATGCTTCATATTTTAGCTAGAAGCAGTCATTTACAGTTACAAACATCTTGATGGATTTGTTTATTATAAAAACACAGCTTCTTACTTAATAGTCATGTGGATTATTGTGATGTTTTTATCAGCTGTTTGGACTCTCATTCTGACGGCACCCATTCACTGCAGAGGATCCACTGGTAAAAAAAAGTGATGTAATGATACATTTCTCCAAATCTGTTTCAGTGAAGAAACTCATCTACAGTACATCTTGGATGACCTGATGGTGAGCAAAATTTGGGCAAATGCTCAGTTTCAGGTGAACTGTTTCTTTAAGGAAAGACATTCTTGGTTGTATACTTTGCTAGCAAACAGAATTTCAAATTATATGTCACTGGAATACCTTTTTTTTCGCTCTGTCAATCAAAAAGCTGAACATCTGAAACATTCCCTATATGGATGAACTGATGTCATGGTGTGTGTGTGTTGAGCATGATTATGTGTGTAATCTTGTGCGGTTGGATGGACAGCAGTTTGTTTGTGTGTGTTTAACTTTAGTGTACTTCTGTGCTGCATGCTACACAATGTTTTCTATTCTCTCCCAAGATAGAGGACAGTCTAATGGTAGACTTGTCCTCTCCTTCTCCCTTTTGTCTCTCAATTCTTGGTTAAAATGGCCCTTTGTGTCCAGTTGAGATCACATGTCACAATATTTGAACAGCTGCAGTGTGTGTTAGTGGGTGTGATGTGGAGATTGTGTACAGTAGAACACTGTACAACTTTACAGATGTAGTTTACCCCAAGTTTAGCCCAACATATCTTATGTCTTTGTGTTGTTGTGTTTTTTGTTTTTGTTTTTTTTGCTTTAAAGGCTTTTTATGTAAGACTGATAGGCTTATGTTTGTTGAGTTTATACATGATGATAGCATAATTTTATAATCAAGTACATTTCCATGCCTGCAATTATTTCTGCATGCTTCATTTGTTTTTTGAGCATTTGATGAATAAACTTTGACTTGAGTAATGGAATGTACAGTTACTGTATATTCTGACCAGTAAGGGGCCATCTACACAGAACATGTTTTTGTATTTCACTGTGCTTTTTTTGACATACAGCCAAGTATGGTGACCCATACTCCATACTCCACTGTACATTCACTCCCCCCACTTACAATTCTAACTAGCCCAAGACTCGAACTCACAACCTTTGGGTTAGGAATGCAAATGTATAACCATTAGGCTATGACTTCACTCATAGATAGATAGATACATTTCTTTGTTACTCTTGCATTTTGTATTTTTTGCAGCGTCTCTATTGTGACTGCAAAAACGCATTCTGTGTGAACTGGCCCTAACAAAACTAAATGCCAGGAATAGTTTGCACAAATATTCTGTAATTATATACTCACCCTAATGTCAATACAAACCCATATAATATTCCATCTGCTCTCTTCCTTTTTTTTTTTGCATTTTTTAAAAGTTGAACTTGATGGCAGCAAATGGCATCACTTAAAATTATGAAAAGCAACATAAAAGTAGACCATACAGCTCTATGTTCTTATCTCTGTGCGCACTATTTTTGAAAGTCTTTTGGAAACATTTGATAGATTGAGAAAATGATCAATATTTAAATCCTAATTTCAGTACGCTCTTCACAAAAGGCACTTAAAGTAATATTCAATCAAATATTGCACATAATTGTATCATTTAATTATTTTATTTTTATTCATTTTTTATCCTAGACCTACTCCTGTCTAAAAATTGTATTCCATGAAAGAAAGATGAAAAATGCACGATAAAAAGCTTTATGCAGTTTCTTAGCTGTCCACACTTTTAAGGTTTTTTTTTTTTTTTTTTCTGTTGACTCGTTTGTCTTGGAGGCTTGAGATCATTTTTTAAACAGAACATATTTAAATTGTTACATCAGTCTACTGAGATCAGGCAAAGAGGGCTCACCCAAATGTTGCAATGCAGTCCGGTTCTATTCATCAGAACTTAGAAGCTTAGAATTAGTAAAAATAAGCAAAATGGCTATGCAAAATATTGTGTTATATTATATTAACCCTGTGATTTGTTTACAAGAAATGAGTGTTTGCAAGCCAGCTGTAACTTTCATATAGACTACTTCACTTGACCATAAACTGTGATTAAGGGTCATTTTGTAACATTTGATGGCTGAGTGGCAATTAAAATACCACTTGTGTTGAAATGGAGTCACAGCGATTGACAGTGTACTTTTTATGTAAGAGTGAGTCAACAGGAATGCTGGCTACTGGGAGGGTGGATGAGAGGGTGAGAGTCTCAACTCATTCAGCAGTGAATTGAAGTGCATTGTGACTGCTGTGAATGATCAAATACAGAACACATTCCCAAGAGGGACATTATTTAAGAAATGCCATTTGCATCAGAATACTGGCAAATATGTGTTTGTGCTTGCATAGGCATGACATAAATCATCATTTCGGTTGGCCACACAAAGTAAAGATCCATCCAATTATAGCATGTTTTCTGACAGAGCATAGTTAAAGTGACTGTGCTTTGCAGCACATTTTGCATCGAAATAAAGCAATATGTTTTCTAAGTGCCATTTGAGATCCTGTGATATGTTGTGTATGTACATTTGAAGGTGTCTAGTAAAACTAAATTAAATATATAATTTAAAGATGAAATACTGTATTGTAATTTGCATTATATTTAATTACTCAAAAACCTGCTACTCAAAATCTGATAGTTCCATGAAATATTATAGCATTTAGTTGGTTGGTAGACTCTCTGTTTAGAAACAAAGTTACAGATTGATGGCTTGATTGACTGTAAGCCCTTGTGAGCCCAGATCTTAGCAGGAAAGTTCTGTCAATCTGACATTGATCTGCAACCATGATGCAACCGGCTTTAAATCAGTTCCTGTCCTCGCAGTCTTATAGACTGACACACCCTGATCAATACTTACCAGTCCTGCTTGTCTTATAGCATGTGGTCTGAATGAGATGGCTCATTTGTTGTTACAGTTAACATAACAGAAGGACTCTGAGACTTTCGGTTTCAGTGTCACTATTAATACTCTCTGACTCTGACTTTGATGTAGGGCAGTCACTTATAAGTAATGACATTTGACCCATGCACAGCCCCTGGGAACCTGGAAATCTCCTCTAGATTACTTTAGGAACTGCTCTGTCCTAGAAAAATGTGGTTAAATGAGCTATCAAGTTATCAGCTTGAGGGCATTATAATGTCTGAGTAGAGAAAGTATTATTTCTTTGGCTGGCCCAAAAACATTTACAATGATGTTCGGTTTCAAGGAAGGGCAGTGTGTAGGAAGACATATCCATATATGGCAGATATACATCCTCAGATTGTAATGATGATCTGTTCCAAAGTCATGCCACAAGCAGGGCAGGTCTGTACTGTTACACTGAAACTGATTAGGAGATCTTTGTGCAGGTAAATTGACAAGACACTATACAGGCAAAACAATTATAATAATAATTGTTTTATCATTCCCTGGAAAATGTTTGGCTTTTCATAATGTGTTGCTTCAGACTAGTGGGGAAAACATTCAAAATGCACTTTTAAATGTTTATTATTTATTTACTTTTTGTATTTCTATCTGTTTGTGTCTGTGGATGTCAATTATAATATATCTTTAAAGTTAGTTTTATCAACAACAACAAAAAAAAATAATTATCATGCACTAGGCCAGAAATCTTCTTCAGACTATACAATTTTATTCCTATCTATATTCTGAAGGTTTTTATAGAGGGCTACATTCATATATAATTTGCCTTAATGGTTAATTTCTGATTAATGGTGCGATGAAAAAAGATATCCAAAATTCCCCCCTATAAAACCCCATAACTGTAATATGTCAGTAAAATTAATTTAAAAAATGGAACCTGGCTTTATCCAATGAATTAGATTTCAGCTCTGAAAATGTATTAGTGCATATTTAATTAGATAATGCCACATTTGCCTATTTAGACAAAAATGAAGAAAAAGCTTGACTTATTGGTTTGATCAACTCCCATATTTCTTGCAGTTACCTTCCGAACCCAAGTTTGGGAAACCCTACATTAGATACAATTATTTTAACCAGTCAATCTTGCGATTTTTTGTATATTTAAGGAGTCGGTTCCTCTCAAGTTCTCACAGGTGAAACTGCAGAATAACCACCGGTGTAGCTCATCATATTAACAAATGAACATAATCCATAAAACGCATCCAAGACTTATTGTCTTCATTTTGAACAATATATCTCTTACTTTATATTCTGAAACCTAACAAAGGTCATTTTGTGAATTGTTTTTCAGTTTGTGTTATATTTCTTTAAAGTAACTTATTCTATTAGTCTATTATGCAATGATAATACACTAAGTGTATTATATACAGTATGATGTTGGTAGATATTCTCATTGTCTCTCTGAAGTGCACTGTTCTGAGGTCTGACAGGTCCAGGTCTGTTGGTTTGTTATATGTATCTAGCCCCACACACCGCTCAATAAACTCGGAAATGGGAGCCGTGATGATGAGTGCGGTGAATTAAACATGCACCATCATGAGTCACGGACTGTTAAACATAATGCAGCCATTAATGTGAGAAAAAGCAGAGAAAGGCACTTAGACGCACACACAGAGATGTACTGCTTACTTCAAGAAGGACAAAAAGTGTACATTGCAGTCTGAGTATGCGCTAAATTGGGGCAAGTGCAAGGTCATCTTGACGGTGACCTTTTGAAGCAGGAGATTGAGTCTAATGAGGAGTGATGCATGGTGTGGAGGACAGAGAGAGAACAAAGAGCGTAAGCAGGTTCATTCAACCTATTGTGTTTTCTCAATGCGAGAGGCTTTCTTGTGGTTACTGTTACAATTGCTTATTCTTGGAGAAAGAAAACAAATATGTGTTTAATGTGTGCAGGTTTTATAGATTTGCATGGATGACATTGATTGATGTCTATTTTTTTTATTAATTGTCAATTTTCTTTGTTTAAAAGTGACTTTATTTGTGTTAATGATTATTATAAATTATATCCACTGTAATCTGAGTAATCTAATCTAACATATATCTGGTGATCCGTCAAAATAGTTACTCTAAGCTGCTCAAGAAACATTTGTTATTATTAATGTTAAAAAGGCAAGTGTTTATTTTAGGTGGATTTGAACGAATTAAATCGTTTTTCACCATTCTGAATCACATTTTACCTAATCTCTTTTGCGATTTCCTTAGTTGCATATATTTAAGGGAAAAAGTCCAATGTGTTTTATGAAGAGTGAAATGTAAAGGTATGTCGGAATGAAAATTATCTTAACCACACGCACTTAGGTGGAGCGATAAGTTAATGGCCTCATTTACTTCCACGGGTTCAATGGACCTGCATACCAAGCACTATTTAATGAAGTTTACCATGTGAACACAAACTTAAGTCAACTTCAACAGCTTCATTTATTATGGTTTCTAGAATACTTGATTCTGATTGTCTGGTTTTGACAGACATATTTGTTTAATGACCATATAGTCCCAAGCATCTAAATGAATTAACGGTAACACTTTAGAATAAGGTTCCATTAGTTAATGTTAGTTAACTACTTTCGTTAACATGAACTAAGCAAGAACAATCCTTCTACAGCATTTATAAGTCTTAGTTCATGTTAATTTCAACATTTACTAATGCATTATTTAAATCAAAAGTTGTGCTTGTTAACATTAGTTAATGCACTGTGAATTACCATGAACTAACAATGAATAACTGTATTTTCATTAACTAACATTAACGAAGATGAATAAATACAGTAATAAATGTATTATTCATTGTTTGTTCATGTTTATTAATACATTAACTAACATTAACTAATGGAACCTTATTCTAAAGTGTTACCGAATTAACTAGTCTCTCTCTTGTGTCTATCTATGGTCTATTTTCACATTTTTCCAATATTCAAAAAAATGTCAACTCAAATAAATCACCCTTTGTGTCCATTTATGTATTTGTTTGGCTAGTACTCAAATAAATCAATTTTAAATCCTGACAGGGTGATCTGGATCTCGCACTGTATTTGGAATACAATATTTCCTTGCTGTTTCACAACCCTGGACCGATCACAACCCACAACGGTCCCAATGTGACTACTGTGCAGTCAAAAAGCCACTTCCTACAAACACATTCAAGCTTTTTCAAAACAAGTGTGAAGCAAACAGTTCCACAGTGTGTAATGTCTTTTTTTCTGTTTTCAGCAAGGCATTTAAATGACTTTAACAGCTCTGCTTTCTAACCGCAGTTCAGTTTTCCTGCCTGTAAAATTACCACAAATCTGTGGCTGTTTCTTATCTTGTAATTGCAGCACATTAACTTCATGTGCCTGTTTTTTGGGCATTTTATCCTGTGTAATGTTTCTTATCTTCTCTCAAACAGTGGCAATACACTTTTGGTGTTATCTTAGGCTAAAAAGGCAACATTTCTGTGTTAAAGAGCTCATTCAGATGGACTACAGGTATTTCTGTGTACAACTCCCGCTTACCATCATCTGATAAAGTAATAATTACTGATTTGTTGCAGGTACTTTGCAACAAGTCACACAGGAACAGATCATGGTATCAGTCTCAAACTGCTATACACACACAAAAAAAAAAGATAGGCAAATCACTGGCTTCTTAATTGTTATTCTTTCAGTACCCATGCTGCACACAGATTACACAAACGATGACCAGACTTAAATCTCAGACTAAACCAGACATGAGACTCTGCACCTCAGTCTATTTTGAGTAGGCTATGTGGGTTTCACTTCCCAATCTAGTCAGTTCATCTTGACATACTGAAGGGGTGAATCTTGTCCAGCTAGGTTTTGCTTTGCAGGTTGAATTTATTTTAAATCATGACCAGTTTAAATTTTGCATTAAATTTCAAAATGATATCAAATTATAATTAATATATCAAATCATATATAATTGATTTTTGTAAATTTTTATTTATTTATATTTGTTATTAATGTATACATTTCTGGTTTATTTTTAGGATGATTAAGATTTGCATTTTTTCATGGCAATCAAGCAACTTAATTTTCATTGCTGTATTTTTTTTATATTTGTATAATTGTCACTGTATCTGTCCAGTTTCTGTAGTGATTTAAATAACCTCTCTAGGCAGGAGTGCCCGCTTAGAACAGTGGGTCAAGCTGCAGCACTTGGGAGGGTGCAGGAATGCCTGGCTATCTTGTGTGTTATTTCTGTATCCTGGCAGCCTGCTGCCGGTACATTTCGTACACATAAGGCGCGCGCACACAGTCGAGTCACAGCTTAACCCCTGCCTTTCCTCAGATCGCCACACCCACCTTCTCAAGAAGCCCATTGTGTCTTTGCAGGGAGGATTTTCTTTGTAAACCAGTGACACTGAAGGGAGGAGGGGCCACCGCCTGCTTTTCCTTTCCCTCTTGGTCATGTGACGCATTCCCCTTCCAGTATCTATGGCAACCAGCACTGGTCCAGCCTGTATCTTGCTGTTATGAGCAGGGGAGGAAGAGAGAAAGAAAAAGAGAGGAGAGAAAGCCCAAAATAAACACACTCTTCCCAGCAGCTGTCAGAGATCGCAGTAAGTGTCCTTCAATTGGCTTCTTTGCTTTGACTGTGTACTGCTTAGTGTGCATGCTGGTGAATAAATAAAAGGCATCCTTACTGGCTGCTTTGTTGTGATGGATGACATCATTACATATTAAATTAAATATGAGATTCTGCAGGCGCTGGTGTGGGATGCTAGTTAAACAGGGCTGCAAATATAGACGATTGTCAAAGAGACATTAGGATCCCTAGCTGGAATATTATGGGTGGATCCCTGCAACTGCGTTTTTATAACCTGGGATGAAGTCTCAGTGGGATGTGTGCTTCCCGTTAGCTTTTTAAGACTGCTCTCTGCCAGCACTGTTTCTTCGGTTGTGATGGAGGGACTGGGCCTTTTGTGCACTGTTTAATTAGCAAACTGTGCCAAATACCATCAAAATTCTGGGTCACCCTGTTCTGCTGTAGAGCATCCATATGTGGAACGTCCTTGTGGTGCTGGATGCATGGGGATGCAGTGTTGTTAAATTGCGGAGAAATCGAAATATAGTTATCGTTTGCGGCGTGAAGTATCAGCAGACTGTAGGAGAATCTGATTATTTGAAATCGTAAAACATAAGATATGAAGAATGAAACATAAGATATTATATTACATTTAGATACACAGGATACAGTGTAAGTACATAATCCAATAAAATCAGAAGGTATAACACAAGAAAATGAATGTTTGTGTGATCAATGCATGATTCAGTTAATTTTGCAAATGACTGTTAATCATATGTGTTTGATCTTACTGGATGTCATTTTTATAAAAACTAACTTATACTGAATTTTTTTTTTTTATGGAATAATTTTTGCTAAATGTAGTTAAAGTTGAAAATAACTTCTACTAACTCAAGGTCAAAGCATGGAAATTATTTTAAATGACTAATAAGAAATAAATAGTTTGTGGTTCTGCTTTTAAATTTATGCTGATTCATTTATATTATTTTTAATCATTTGTATTTATTTACTAGTGAGTTTTACAACAACCAACTACTGGAGATAATTTAAATATTTTAATTATACTCAACAATATATCATAAAAATAATAATTAATTTAAGAATGTTAATATTAAAATATCTTTGTTTTGTTATTAAAGAATGCAGACATTTTTGCATAAAATAATGTCGGACTGTCTATATAATTTATACAAAAATACAATTGGTTTTATTATTGAGATGGGATATGATTGATAACAGTAGCAAATAATGTTCTGTTGATTTCTGACTCCTCAGTAAATCACATAAAAGAGTAAGCTTTATATCTGTTGCATCTGTAAATCCTGCAGCAGCTGTTGGTCCATCTTTTCATCTTTAAAGAAAGAGCCTTTGTTTTTGGATGTGTTGTGCTTCTTTGTTTCACAGGAGCACAGGCATTTCTTTTACTCTGAACTGTAGATTAAGTCATTTCATTGTGGAATGCTGTGTTTAGATTCTCTTCCGTAAATTATTTTCTTTAAGACCAAACCGATGTAGAGCATCACCGAGTCACCAGATGAATTATGTTTCTAGTCTCAGAAGTCTAGCCTTGCTCGTACTTAATTTAGATTTTAGGTTGAAAGCCCTCAAATTATCCATCTACAAGCAATAATGACCTAATTAGTGCTGACAAAAGTATCACTATTACTAGTACTCATCCTTAGGGTTTGGGATTTTAGCAGACTTCATTTATTCCGTTTTGGGAACTAAATCTTCCCTGCATTGTTTGTGCTGTACATATGAGTGAAAACTTGCAAAATCGAATAGACTGATTGGATCAGAGACCGATATTTGTTTCGACTTGGGCCAGTAAGTAAGTAAGCAGTCCCCCAAAACAGCATCCAGGCAACCTATTTTGTACATACAAGCATCATTCTAGATGATAAAGATTTTGATCTAAATAAAAAATCTAGTTAAATCTGACTTTCTAAAACCTGGAGTGTAATGCATTTAGAGCAGAAGCACAGGGCTGTGCTGATTCTAAAGAATACTGCTTTCTTTCTAAATGACTTCACTACCAAAGAATGTGCTTTTCACATTAGTTAAGCTGTGAAATCTGCTATCTGGCATGCAGGATCTATGAGTGCTCTTTAAATCAATCTAGACATTCTAAAATTTAGTTGGGACAATATAAGTGTAATTGTAAATTTATTACTGTAGAGATAAAAACTGTGTTAATATGCAGCTGTATTGGAAAATGTGGGGCTTCAGATTTGTAAACAGGGCTTATAGATTATGGAGATATTAAATGTAGCTATATACTGTATGCAAACTTTTCAAAATGTTGGGGCAAGGTTCTTTTTTAAAAAAAAAAAAGTCTTTTATGCTCACCAAGACTGCATTTACAGTATT
The DNA here is from genome assembly GCF_003368295.1 of Carassius auratus. NCBI lineage: Eukaryota > Metazoa > Chordata > Actinopteri > Cypriniformes > Cyprinidae > Carassius > Carassius auratus. The sequence goes on from NC_039285.1 coordinate 5,288,065, forward strand.
TGATCAAAAATACAGTAAAACAGTAATATTCTGAAAAAAAATATTTCAGTTTAAAATGAAAGTTTTCTATTTGTATGTATTATAAAATGTAATTTATTTATGTGATTATAAAAAATAAAATGTCACGTGATCATTCAGAAATTATTCTAATATGCTGATTTGATATACATATTATTGTTATTATTAAATTCATTTTAAGTAGAAACCTTTTGTAACATTATAAATGTATTTAATTATTTTTGATCAATATAATGAGTCATTGATGTATACTAATTTCTAAAAAAGAAAATAGAGAAAAATAAGAAGAAATAAAGAAAATCACAATATGGCACATACCCTTTTGGCTTACATATACATGCTTTGTTACAGATTAGTATGTTACTGATTTTCATGGCAACCTGAATCCATATACTCCACATCTTTCAAGGCATAATGGTAGATTTAAAGTGTAATTTAAAATATAAATTATTTTTAAAAAGTGACACTCTGTGTCACGGAGCAACCCCGTGCAATCAATGTACTTTTTAAAGTGGGTGTTCAGTGAGTTTTGATGTTTAGCCGATAGAATTATAAAAATTCAACACTGAAAGAGAGGAACAGTTTTCCATTTAAAGTTGTATATCACATACTCAGAAACACCTCAAACAGTTGTACATCAACAGATAAGTGAGTATATTTATAATGCTATCTTTGTATTTGTCCTTTGAGTCGTGTTCAAGAGCGTTCACCATGCCCTCCCTTCACCTTATTAGGAGGCATATTACATAATTTTTTTTTTTTTTTCAGATTTAGATTGCTTATTTCAGAGCAAAACATGTTTGTAGTTCACAACATTTGTTTTCTTCAGTTGCTTCCTGTGAGCTATGATTTCCCAAACGTCTTCCCAGTCTTTTCTATCATCTGACATTATTTGGTTTTGTGAAGAAAAAAAAAAGTTGTCTTTTTTTTTTTTTTTTTGATTTCCAAATCTTTGATTGAAGTCTTTCAATACAATGAATCCAACTTGCTTTAAGTCTGTCAGAAAGATAAATACAACTTGTATAAGATGTCCTCGCCTTTTCTGGGCCTGTATTTGGTTTAGAAAACTATAAAGGGATGAACAAGGAACCAAGACACTTTCATTTTCCCAGACCAGTTTGGATGAAGGGACACTGGATTTTCTCAACCAGTTGGCTTTTATAACTCCATAAGACTGGGCAGAATCACAGAGGTCCTAGTGGTTGATTGTAACCACTGCTTTTTAAATTCCCACAGACAACACAGGCTGCTCCCTGTCCGGACAGAGCATGCTTTACTGAATGACACATTATACTGTTGAAGTAGGGTATCTATTCATTTAGCATTGATTTAGATAACATTATATTCCTAAAAACACACTGAACAACTTTCTTTCAGGCTGTTGACAGATTTATGAAGTGATAAAATAAGATAGGCCTATTAAAAATGTGCTCTGTAAAACCTTTAACTCTAATAAGTCAACATAATGAAACACTAGGGTTAGGGTATGCAAAATGCACACTTAAATATACTAAATAATTGCACATTTAAATATGCCATTTCAGAACACTTGAAATGAAAAAAAAAATGCCTTAATATACTTTGAATTAGTCATCTAGGGAAGTATGGTGACGGTTAAATTTGCCTAAGGTGGAAAAAAATTAAATAAATGGAAAAGGTTGCAACCTCTTGAATAACTAAACAGATTACAAATATTTTGTAGTCCCAAATCATTTTTAAACCTGTGAACGACCTTGCCTGGTGACGTTATTTAGAAAGCCAATCAGATTAAACTCTGGTAATGTACCGCCCATTGCTACCAAAAGTAGGGGGAGTAAAGGCAACTACTGTTCTTTCTTAACCGCCCTGCTCTTACATTGAAATGCAGAGGAATAAATTCAACAAAAACGGAAAGTTTTACTTTATTGTCTTGTGGACTATTCTCATCTGATACGTGACTGTTTGCTCGTAAGAGAAATATTAACGTTGGATTTGGTTTAGTCCCCCCTCTGTTGCTCCATAGTGTGGAATCCTCCGTCCTTCTCGCATTAGCGCCTTTCTGCTGCTGCAGTATGAACGGACTGATCTAGTACACGCGGATTTCGGTTAAAATGTTTTCCGCTGGTTTGGGATTTTGGGAACGACTTCAAGACGGACACGTGTAATAATAAATAATGTCATTGATTTAAGATTAGCTCCGGGGAAGTGAACAAGCAAAGCGTGCCCTTCTTTATTAATGGACCCATGAAATAAGGTAAGCACCGACTGCGGTGATTGTTGTTCAGAAACGGATAACTTAGTTTGCTGACTGGTGCTGAAGTCCGACTCAGCGAACCGGTTCTTCTGAACAGTTCGTTTTAAAGAACGGGCTCAGAAATGTATGGCTGTCGATTACGTTTTATTAATAGGTGTGTTTATTGTAATCATGTGTCCCAGTTAAGCCATGATTCAGCTCATAACAACAAAGTGATTTAGAACCTAAAAACATATTTTGCACTTGCATTAAACTAAATTCATATTTTTCTATGGCAAAAAAAAATGTTTTTGCACGTTTTAATTAACATTTATTCACTAAAAGCAACTGTTTCTTATATATGAGGACAAAATATGTTCCGATGACGTTTTATTAACGTTTCTCCGATTCAGCTCTTATAGTAATTTCGTCCCATCTGTCAAATCCTCGGTTCACCCACATGCTCATAGCATCAGACCAGTAACCAGTTGTCGGGTCGTTACTAATGGGGCACGTTTGAAATGAACTCTTCTCGGTTCATTGATTCAGTGAGTTGTTGACTGGTCCAATTCAGTCTGATTCGTGAGCGAATCCTTCAGACCGGTTTTGTAGTGGTTCGACGGATTCATTTAAAAGATCCGACCCAAAATAACTGACAAACTTCGCTATCGCTCACAAACAGATCGCAAACATCGCGTACGTTTCTTATGCTTTGTCAAACTCTTTTACGGAGATAAATAGCTAAATCTTCTGACACACTGACCAACATTAAGATGCAAAAACCTGTGGTGATTTATTAAGCTTCAACGGCTGATAAGCGTTTCGTTTTAGAACTAGGTTTGAAATTACTCGCATAACGCACACATTCCTGCGAACAGCAACGAAACGCCTGTTTGTTTACATTTTTATGATAACGTTCATATTGACGTAATACACCCATAAATACAAATGCTTTCTTAATTTTAACGTTATTCGCCTTCATGTTGTTGCAAATGTATGTATACATATTTATTCCTCATTTGGAACATAAAAAAATACAGCCTGATTCACCATTCACATCCATTGCATCTTTTCCATAAAGATGAACGTCATTATGTCTGGCATATCTTGTTAACAGAAGAATGTATGGCTTGAATCAACATGATGCGAGTGAGTCAATGGGGGATGTACAGTTTTCTGAGAACTATATTTCTTTTATAAGTAATTAGTCATCTGTTTGTGTACGCGGAACTATTTCAGTGCACATTAACTCATCTGTATAACATTTGTTAGTGTCACCAAATAATATGAAAAGCAACAAATGCTGGTTTATTGCTTGTGCTAGTTGGACATTTATTTCTCCCTACCAAACAGATATACAAAAACAACAAACGATGGTTTACTGCTTGTGAAATTTGAAATATGATATTTATTTAGTGAGTTATATGTTTTAGACTTCTGCATTCCATGCAGGATTCCTCTGGTCCTTATGTCCTTGATGAACTAACCCGTTAGTGAAGGTTACGGTTGCATCATTGCCTGTGTTTCTGATAATCTTCTCATGCTGTGATGTTCGCGACCGTGTCTAATCAAAAAATAATGCAAAACTGTAAATCTGACCTCTGTCTGACCTCTATTTCCATTTTGGGGCCTTTTTCCATACCACGAAGACCCTCTATGTAGCAAATTTGTTTTTTAGTGATTTGATCTTTGATGTTTAACAAAGACTCAGATTGCAGGCATGCTGTTTATGTGCAAGTAATAAAAAAGTTAGTTATTTTGAATGATTTACTATTTCAATACAACTTGTCTTATCGTAACATTATAATTGCTTAATGTTATTGAGAAGATCATAATGTTGCAGATATTATCCTGAAGGATCCTTTTTGTGCCATAAACCATCCTTGTTTCTTTGTTCCTATCAGGTCAGTGAAAAACCAGAGCGAGGAAGACTCGTTTTGCTGACTCAGCTCAAGCAAGTTGATTATTTTGGCATGTACGCCAGGCTTAGATTAGATTAGATGTTTGACTTTCTAACAACAGCTATCAGTGGGAGAGAGAGAGAGAGGCGGCTTGTTTTTTTGTGGAGTAGATCTATTCAACTGTGACAGGTTAACTGAAAGTTAAGTGACATTTACCAGTAAAAAGACCCAATAGTTTTCAGTTTTGGAGGTCCAGCGTGACTTATTTAAAATGGAGCTCCCCTTTCCAAGCTCGCAGACCATGGAAGATCATTCTGTGGGCACTGAGCTGGCCTTAAAAGGAGATGTCTGCAACTTTTGGCTATATTGTTTAGGCAGCGGACCTGCAGGGATTTATTGCCAACATTTTTGATTTTCAAACAGCGCACCGGCTTTGCCAGAGGTTTTAACAGAAATGTCACAAAAGTGGAAGTAAAGTGATTGGTTTTCTCCAGGGAAAGCACACGTCCTCGTGAATGTAGAGACAGTGCAAGTAAGTTCTGTTTATGTCTGTTCATGTCTTATATTTGAATGTTTTCTATTCGTTTGAATTGTCTTTAATTCATTTAGAAAGTGGTTTTATTGGTTAATTTATGAAGGTGATTAAGAAAGATTTTATCAATTATGTTTTTTTTTTATGATATTTTTTATTACAGAGCCGTTGTTAATAGAGAAGATGTGCAAATCCACTTCATTTTCAGCGTTTTTTGGCGCATCTTCTCTATTAACAATGGCTCTGTGTAGTAACAGCTGCTCAATGTGAAATCACGCACCTGATGGAATTAACCGCTGATTAGAGAACCGGCTTTACTGACAAGATGCGCATTAACGATCGGCCGATCGTGATCGGAGCACCCCTATTTTTTTATATTATTGATAGATAGAAACTGCTAGTCAAGCGAAAATTGTTTACCATTTGTCAGCTATAAAAATAATCTGAATCATTTTGGTGCTAAAAAAGCAACATCTTTTGCTCTTGATGTACAGTGTGCTTAAATACTTTTTTTCTTCAATATTGCCAGTTGTTTACAAAGTTGTGAATTTGGTATGGTTATATACAGAATTTGGGATGTAGAATTGATCAGGCATATTTTCTTCTGTTTCTTTCTTGTTAACTTCATTTCATCTATGTGCTATCATAGATAGCTTAGTGCAGCTCTTATCGCTTTTAATGGATGCAAATAATGTGCTCATGGTTTTTTTTAACTCATGTAAATCTGGATCACGTAGCACATGGCCTAATGTGTTGTTATAGATTTTTTTTATGCATATGGGTGTGTCTTCAGTCTGAATTGTCTTCAGATTGGCAGGGGACTCTTGGACCTCTAATGAAGAGAACAGTCTATGCAGCACCTTATTTAATAACATTTGTTTTAAATTAGGAGAATTTTTCAAGCACTTCCTCTAGCTCACTGCTCAACAATGTGTCTGTTGACTTTTGAACATCACTGGAATCTGAGTCACGTAATGTGCCAGAGACGTTAGTCCGGCATGTTTTCCTGTGAGTGTTTGAGATCAGTTTGAAAATGTTTGCCTGCAAACTGTTGGAATAATGGGAAACATGGAAGCATTTTGCTTTATGAGCTAATGCTTGTGTTGTTATGAGCAAAAGCCTGTGAGAAATAGATAAAAAAAGTGAAGTAGTTCCTACTGAAATGTCAGATTTATTTGAAAAGGATGTTTGTTCAGGAATGAGGAATGTGTGCTTCTTTTTCAAAAGTCCTCTGAAGCAATGATAATCACCGAAATCACATGTCACTTTTTTTTTAAGCTTTTTTTTTTATCCAGGCCAGCTCCACATAGCAATTATTCTCAACCAGTGGCTTGAGTTTAGACTAAACTCTGTCTGTCCAATCATTCTTATTACACTGCTACTATAACCTTGACTCTGTGTTCAATGACATCATTTGATTATGCTGTACTGCAGTGCTTCCCAAACCTGTCTCCCTAATCAGACACACCCAATTTAGTTCTTACAGTCTCTCTACTAGCGAGCTAATGAGTGGAATCAGGTGTGTTAGATAAGGGAGACATACAAAGGGCCCGTCCACACGGGGACGCGTTTCTGTGAATACGCACACATTTTTATTGGATAGGCGTTTCGTCCACACGGATCCGGCGTTTTCGCAGGGTGAAACCGCTATTTTTTTTAAACCAGGTCCCAGAGTGGATAAATTTGAAAACGCCGTCTTTGCGTTTTCGTCTGGATGGCTAATCCGTATATTTTCTGAAACGATGACGTCATCAGCCCACGTCTCCCCCCCTAGTCAGACACCTCTACGTCACGTAACAGCAACAAACACTGAACGATTGTCTTTTTATTAACTAACATTAACACTGATTAATAAATGTATTGTTCCATGTTCGTTTGTGTACCACGCGCAAGGTTTATGAGCATAGTGCAAGTCTTCTTCTGTTTTTAGTGTATCTCTGTGGCAGAATTACAGCGCCACATACTGGTCTGGCATGTATACTACATCATTTAGCGGTTTCGTGTGGACGCGGATATTTCTTGAGACGAGGAAAAAAAAGATCGGATTGGGGTAAGCTCCGTCTCCGTGTGGACGGGGCCAAAAAGTGCAGGGGCAGTGGGGCCTCCAGGACAGGTTTGGGAATCACTGCTGTACTGCATTAAGATCAGGTGGTGAAGTGTGTTTGATGATACTGTCAAATAGCAGATTTTAAGTAACTCCTTAACTCTGAGACCTGTATAGAATCCAATGAGATCGGGGAGTCCATTCTAGATTGGATGTCTAATGCTGTTATCATAAGTTTGGGAAAGACGATTTAATGCATATATGCACACACAGCATAATTCAGACAAGACATTAGCTGTTCATTAGCTTCATGCTGCTCATTGTCTATATACACTGCATTAGGTCTCAGGTGGTTCCCAAATGCTAACATTAGAATAAATGTCCTTGTTTACCACCTCAGCATCCAATTTTACTTGTCCCAATGTCCTTTTGCTGACTTATAGTTCCCTAACTAGCTTGCCGTTTGTCTTTTAAATGGATAGTACTTACTCAGAATCATGACATTGACATTCAAAACCCATATGACTTTTACTTTTGTGGAACCTATAAAGTTATCTATATCCAACTTGCTCTTTTTTTGTATAAACCTGTTTCCACCATGGAATAAAAAATAACGGCAACTTTTATCTTAAAATTTTGACTTTTTTTCTTTAAAAAAATAAATAAAAATAATTATGAAATATAAACTTGCCATTGTGAGGAAAACATTGTTAGAATTTTGAGAGAAAAAGTTGCAGTTGCCTTTTTATTTTAATTCCATGGCAGAAACAAAACCATAATCGCGAGATGTACACTCAACTCAGATATCTGAGAAAGTCAGAATTGGGAGAAACTCTCAATTATGAATTCATAACTTGCAATTGAGTAATTGTCCAGTAACAATAATTTGGATCCGTGCGGCATTTAAAGTGACAGCAGGCCATGTTTTATTTTACATTTGATTATACATTTTCTTTTACATTATTTTTTTTAATGAAAACTGCAATAAATACAAAATTAGAGCCAAACTGAAATGAGACAATAAAGCACAGTCTGTTTTATTTGTATCTTTTCTATTGAATTTTTCTTTAGTTTATTAATTTTGAGGACTTTTCGTTTGTTTGTTTGAAATTCCGCTGGTAGATGTCATAGCAATCTTATTTACTGGAAATACATATTTGATATGTATCCCTGTCTTTGCATAATTCACTTAATCAATAATTGGTCATATGGCCCCCTCAAAATCGTGTTAAATAATCGTGATTACAATATTGACCAAAATAGTTACGATTTTTTCCATAATTCAAGCAGCCCTAATTATATATATATATATATATATATATATATATATATATATATATATATATATATATATATATATATATATATATATATATATATATATATATATATATATATATATATATATATAATTATTTATATATATAATTATTTATATATAAAATATTATCCAATGGCGAACAAAAGCTTCTATACTGTTCTGTACTGCAAAAAAAAAAAGAAAGAAGATCAAACAGGTTACAAAATGTCATTAGGGTGAGAAAAACAATGACAAAAGTAACATTTTTGGATTAACTAACCTCTTAAGGTTGACCGTTTTTAAAGTTCCCTGTGACTCTGTTTTGCCCTTATCTCAGAAACTGAGAAGAAAAACTTTTCCTGACAGTGTCACGACTGATTGGTCAGTCTATTTCCCAGCATTCCTGCGTGTCTCACTCAAATAAGATGTTATAGTGCCAGGGTGCTACCACACTCTGCCCACATTCACTTCTTAGCGACTGGCGAAGGATTCTTCCTTCCTCTCTCTGCCGCCTCCTCATCTACACCTCCTAAGCAACCGTCTCCACACATGCTGTTTATTTGGAAGAATCTAGAGAGACACAATGGTGATTTCCTACAGGACCCAGTGATGCAGACATCGTTCTGTTGGCTTTTGCTAAAGGCTTTGCTTTCTTTGCCACTATTTTTGCCATGCGTGTTGGAGGAGTTTATTTTCATTTGCTGGATTTATTGAGCTTAATTGAATAATGTTATTCATATGTGTACGTTTGTAGTTTTTTTTGCCAAAACCAGTCACTCTTATTGATATAGAACACTCTTAAAAATAGAGGTCCTTCACGATGCCATTGAAGAAAGTTTTTGTCTAAATGGTTCCATAAAGAACCTTTAACATCTGAAGAACCTTTTTTTTTCACAATAGGTTCCTTGTTGCGAAAGAATGTTCTTCAGAATATAAAAAGGTAAGAAAGAGATGATTCTTTAAAGAACCTTTGACTGAATGGTTCTTTGTGGAACCAAAAATAGTTGTTTCATGGCATCGCTGTGAAGAACCTTTTAAGGCACCTTTATTTTAAAAGTGTATTTTAACTGGAACTGATGTCCTGAATTCACATTAGGGAGCCGTGGAAATTCATAAATATCCATATTTGCAGCTTCATTTCAGTAAAAGTATTTTTGGACTGAAGTTTTAGCTGTCTAAATTACTTTGTTTTCATAGTTCCTAGCTCTTTTTACCAAAAAATGATCATACCTTTAAGCACCCATAATTCTGCTTTAATGTTATGCCAGATTACATGTTCTATTATATTTAGACTTACTTTTGGCATTGCAGTAGTCTTAATGAATATCTTTTAATATGGACTTCAGAAGTATCTTATCTCAAAAGGGTGTATTTATTTATTTATTTTTCTTTGACTGAATCTTCATCCTTTGGGTGATGAGCAACATTCCTGTTTGACGTCACGTGTGTTTTGTATTTCGGCTTTTTGTTATTAAGAGTGCTTTTTGGGATAATAGTAATGAGCCAGTCTTCCTTTTAAAATCAGTTTACATTATTTTTGCAGCTGTCCTCTCGTTGACTCCACAAAAGAAGATTTTATTTCACCCGTCACCTATAGTTTGCACAATTGCTGTCATATTGTAATGTAATTCAGTATGTGTCTATTTTCCTTTCTAATGAAAGTCCATTGAAGTGCTTAGCATCTGTCTGAGAGTTTTGGGTTACAGGCCTATTGAAGATCATTTTGTATTCCATTCACACACTTGGAGTCCACACTTTTCCTCTGCTTGGTTGGCCCAGGCCCCTGACTTCAGGCCAGTTTTGCATTTTTCCTCCCTTACAATGTTTGAGGTTAGGATTTGAACCATGGAGGTTGGTCCTCAACCAGTACTTCAGGAGAAATCTATCCTCTGCCTCTTGGCGTAGTTAAAGGTGGCGAGAGATCACAGATGTTGGAGTAACATGCACATCGAAGTATGAAAGGTATAAGACTGCATAAGCTTGGCCAAAAAAATAAAAGTTCTCAATAGTTGCTCATAAGCTCCTCATATTTATTTTTCATGTTGTTATTTTCTGGAAATGAATAACAACTGTTGCACTAGTAATAGTCTACATATTAGGCTCAAGATAGAATGTGCTAACTGAATTGAGGAACATATTTGATGAATGGATTTAACCATGATTTGTTAAAAAAAATAAAAAAGCAGAGAGTACTAGAGTACATACTTATTGGTAGGCAAAGAATAAACAAATATGCAAGCAATGGGAGTAATTTCGGCATTTGGAATTCATTTGAAGTTTTCGGCAGCTTTCTGCTTGTAAGATTGCTGAAGATTAGCTGTCAAACCAGTATGACAGTTCTTTCTAATGGACTCCTGTCCTGCTTTTCTGTTTGAAGTAGTTGGGTACACATTGAGCTGTGTGTTATCAAGGTGTTAATCACAGGTACGTCAGGATGCATTCATGTCCTGTTGGAATTACAAGAATTATTATGCATACTAGCATAAGTGTATACTTTGAGATTAGTAGTACTCAGTGCTATTTACCCCCTTTGAAATTATTTATGTCTCTCCTAGTGCCAACAGCTAAATTGATGTGTGGAAATCTTTGTTGGAAATGACAGAGAGAGAAAAAAAAAATCTCTGTATTATCTTGCAAAATTTTAAATGTGTGCTAAGTTACACCGGCAATAAAAATGTTATCAATGAAATGTCTGCTGTTTTGTCGTTGTTTTTTCTCACGTAGCTTTGCTGTGGTCAAGTGAGAGAAATCATTTTCATAGTTTCTAATTCGTAAGTCTGGAAACTAGTTATTATGTTAATTCTAAAGTAAATAATAATTAAAGCGGATCATTTTGATGTTGTAATGTTTTCAGGTATATTTATTTGGGACTATTTGTTTAAATAAAAGTACATGAAGTTTGATTGGTAAAGTTCTTCCCTTTTGTATTACCTTTAAGTCGTTGGTTAAAGTAATAATTATATTTAAAAGTAGTTAATTTTAAATATACTTAACTTAATATTCTTAAATATCATGTTATATCTTTATTTATATTTGATCTTTTTGAGAGTTTGATGACTTCAGTCGCTGTTCATTGTTAATACCATAACAATAATGTTGCACAATAAAAATGTTGCACAAAAGAAAGTCACATGGGTTAAATCCAAATGAGTAAATGATGACAATTTTCAATTTTGGGTGCACTGTTCCTTTAAGTAGTCTTGGGTTCTCGCCATACAATCAGTGATAAACCCCTGTCATTGGTTTGGTTGATCTCATATCAGGGTCACCGCTGTCTGGCGCTGTGTGTGCTGTCTTTGATTAACGCAGGTAAAGCTAAAGCTTTAGCAGGTCTAGGTCAGCGTCAGTCACAGCCCTGCTGTCTGGAGGCTTGTTTACTTTGCGAGTCCGAGTTAACCCCACCCACAGCGCGTGGAATTAGATCAGCATACCGTACCCACCGGATTACAGTCTTGTCTCTTTCTGAGACCAGGCAACTGTGCACAGTCACGTACAGTAACAACCACGTCTGTTTACTTTGCCGTAGTGGGGGATAATATGTAAGATGACACGCGGTTGTTTCCACAGCCAGTTTCAGTCTGTAAGGTGTGTCTGGTGTAATTTACATTTCTAATGAAACCTAACAGAGTAAACATGTTTTATTGCAATGACATTGCAGAGTTAAAGAGTCTCAAACAGAAATTGTTGCCCTTTCTGCATTAAACAAATGTTTTCCATTTGGGCGTCTGGATTTCATGAATAAAATTCTTAAGTAATGATGAACAACACTGAATCATCAATTTCTAAGTTTTACTAAGGCATGAAAAGTCTTTGCACCTGGCTGAGCATGCCCAAAACATCATGTGATGTTGCTGTTAGAGTTTTAGATGATATGATATAAGTATATTATATATTTTGGATATCATGCTTCTTTTCAAAAAGTTGGCATACTAAAATAACTACTGGAGCAGGAATTTCAGCATCTCTAAACTAGTGCCCTATGAAATCCATTGTATATTTTCCTAAATTCCATTTTATGTAATTTTTTTTCCAAATTCAGTTTTTACCGTTTACATTTTCCTGGATTCAGTTTTTTTTCCTTTTTAATAGTTCAATTAAATTTAATTAATCAAAAAGCATGTCTAATTAATTAAAATCATGAAACTTGTACATTTTCACATCAATTTATTACAAGTTTAACAAAAATCACATGTTTAGGGCCCTATTAATTTTTTTTCTCACCATATTTTTTGTTGTTACCAATTTCTGTGTTTTAGCATGTCTAATTATTTGAATGCATAAAACAACTTACTTTATTTTTTATTTTTTTATTTTTATTTTTTAACAAGTAGCCTTACTAAAATTATTCACCCTCCAGAAATTCAGTGTTGTGTGTGAAAAATTTTCTGGGTACAAAATGAAGATATAAAACAGTCATTTCATTTATCTTTTAATTGAAAATTAAGCAAACTTTATTTTTTGGCAAACAAGGGGATTTACTATTAAAATTTAAACATGGAAGAAATGTTGTGTAATTATTCTTTGTTTAATTTTAGTAGTAGTAGTAGTGGTAGGATATGTACATTCAACTGGAAAATAGTAATAGGCACAATGTCTTCAAATCAAGCCAGACTTTTATTTTGACGGTTTGCCGTGAATACTTTTACAGTTGTGTGTATTTGATGTGACGTTAGTTTTACTCAAATTAAACGGTCTAATGCTCATGAAGTGACTCTCAGAGCAGTTCTGGAGATGTTGTTCACATCTTTACGTTCACATAGTCAGACGACAGATGCTGAAATCACCGCGAGCGTCACGCACACTTACTGTGCGTGTGTAGTAAATGAAACCGCTCGTCACAGATTAGAATGTGCAGAATAAATTTTCAAATTGACTTTTGTGGCTTAATATTTAAAGATACTAGTCCATATCGCGATTTGTGTAATGTGTAATGACCTACTTTTAATTCATTCAAAATTAACAAATTCCGTGACATTTCGTGTTAAACTGTGCATTCTAACAATCTGCACAAGTTGAGCAATTATTGCTACTTAATTGTAATGTGATGTGTATGTGAGTGTGTGTGGTAATCAGTGTGTGGCAAAAGTTTTTGTGTTGTTTTTTTGCAAAATTGTTGCCAAAATGCACAATTGTTGGTATTTGTTCTATATTGAGGTCTATTGTTGGATGCACTCTCTGTGGATCAACTTTACAAGTTTCCAGCTTTTGCTGGGTTAATTAGAGTAAGATGCTTAAAGTATTTGAACAAGCTAACACTTCAAGCAAATCTTTTGTTGGATAGAATTCAAACAATGTTTTGTTGAATGAATCCTTGTGGTTTTGATTATTGGTGTAATTTTGTTTGCCAACATCTGTTATCAACCACACATTTCTATTTATGGAAAGCCATGCAAATATGAGCATGTCTAGAGAAGTCCAGGAAGCCAGACATTTGAATGAAGAGTTAGGCTACATAAGGGCATAAGTGACTGCATTTTTGTTGTTGCTTCATGAAAAATATATAAAAATCATTAAAAAGGAGTAACCAGTTAGAATTCCATTATAAAAAATATATATTGTCAGTTATCAACTTTTTCAATGTGTCTCCGTTGCATCATGCAATTTTGAGAGCAATATAATAAAATTACTTATTTTATAGGACTCTTAGATACTGTGATTCACAGAGTAGACGTGATATTTCAGATGACTCACAAATAACTGGGTCATAATGTTCATATTTTTGTCTCATAAAATATCAGCACTCCAGACAACCATCTTAGAATTTTTCAGTTCAGTCTCAGGAAAAAGCATCGGTTTTCTTGGCACAGCAGAGAAAAAAAAAAACCTTTAATCCTGTTCTTGGAATGGAAATTGGAAAATGATAAACTATGGAAAGCTGATTGATGAGAAAACAAATCCATGTGCTCACCTTGATCGATGGAATAGACATACATTTAGATTGTCATTTGCTTAAAGGAATAGTTCAACCAAACATAAAAAAATCTGTCATGTTGTTCCAAACCCTGCTGTCAAACATAAAAGCAGAAGTTCTTTCTTTTCCATACAACGACTCTCCTTTTCTGTTTCACAGAAGAAAAAAAAATGACCACACGGGTTCGTTTTGGATTTTTGGTTTTTAATTAATTTCTCAAGCTCTGTATTGCAGATTTCTCAAATGTTTAATATCATTGTATTCGTGAACAATGATTCTTCAGCTATTCCATTTTAAAATGGATTTTATCTTTGTTTTAGTAACATTATGTATTTGTAGTTTACTAGGTGTGATTCAATCTTGCAATTGAAACGGCTGATGGCTAATGCTAAATCATTCTTTTAAAAGAAGAGAGAAGAGCAGCTAATTTCAGGTGGATAATGGCCCAGCTTGCCTCACCCATATCATTGTGCTTTGTTTACCTGCCCACATGCGGCTCTGTTGACTTGGCGCCCTCCTCTATTACAGCATGTGTGTAATGATGTCATGCTCCTTTGATGATGTTTCCATAGCGACAGCACTCCGTCTCACCTGATCGTCTGGAGGGACAGACACAGTAGGAGGGAGGAGACATCACAGCTGTTTGATAGACGGCGGCACAGCCAAATGTTTTATGCGGTGCTAAACATTTCTTTCCCCTTCACTCTTGGGAAAATCACAGCCAAACAAAGAATAAAGAGACTGTGCTGATTCTTACAGTGAGACGAATGAATGGAGATATTTTAAGTTTTGAGTCCTCAAGGAGGTTGTGAGTCGACATGTTCTGTTTATTAAAATCTTGAGATATGAGTTATGTGCTTTATGTCCCGCAGGCTAGTAGTCTTTAAATATGTGATCTTTCCCCTCACTGCCTTGTCACGTGAAAGTGATTTTATTTATGTTTTCTGAATGTTGCATGTGATCTGGTGAGTTCCTGGGAACTAAACTTTTCAGTTTTAAACAAGAACAATAGGCTATAATAAGCTTTATCATTCGATTGAATTTAGATAGAGAAGGTTTATCTAAATTGTGTCAGTGGTAAATGTGTACTGCACCATGACTTGCATTTCAGTTCAGATATCAGCAGCCCTAAATTCTGATCAGCAGATATTTGCCCTAAAGATTATCAGAATTGGCAGATAACTGTGCCGCAAAAACATCTGATCATGCATTTATGGGACCTGTTTGGTGCGAATTGTGATTGTTCTTTTCCACACACACTGAGAATGCTTTATAAAACATGAAAAGATTTGTGTGTGTGTATGTGTGTGTGTGTGTTTAAGAATGGTTGCATGGAGGAACAAAATTAATATTTAAATGTAAAGTATTAATGATAAAATGTATAAAATAAAGCCATTGATTATAAACATCTTCTACATATTTGCATCTTTTATTGAAAAATATGTATCTCTTTTTTCTTTAACAAAAGATGCCATTATCTTGAGGTTGTTTATAATCAGTGGATTTATTTTATACATTGTATCAATTATATATTTGTTTTTGATGCCCATGGAACACTCTTTCCATGTTTCATGGAAAATATTTTTGTGAATATAAAATCTTTTTTTCTCCTTATACTGAGCTATGTTGGCTAGAAATAGCTTTTTTGTGAATTCTTTTCATTTTTAAATCCAGGCGTTTTCAGTTGACTTTAAAATACATGGGCATTTAAAAGATGCGTGAGCCCTGTATGAAGAGAGTATTAACCACTCACTAACACAAAATGGACTTTCATTTCTTAAGTTATTATTTGTCTTTTCTCTTTACGCTAAAACTCTCATGTGTCTCCTTTCCACATGTCCATACAGGAAGCATACTGAAAATATATGAGGTCCAAGTGTGGAGAGAGCTTTTGTGCGGTCCATTCAGACATGCAGTGTGGTCTATTTATAGCCCAGAGTGTGACAAAAAATGCATGCTCTGTGTATGTGTTCTAGAAAGTGTGTTCTGAATTGAAACCGTCTGTTTGGACTCCTCACGGGTGAGTGAAGGGGGGTGTATATTTATCTGATTGGTTATTAAGGTCATTGCTGTAATGTTGAATGGATTTGAACAGTTTGCGGTTATTTTTTCCGTATGTCATGTTTATCAGCATGTCCATAATGACTGTCTTCTGTTTCTCTCATGCCATACTAAGTTAAGTGCACATTTATAAGCTGCTATATCACAAAAACCACACTGCTGAGTGACGAGGCTCAGATTGCTGTGTCTGAAATGTAATATACCTATAGTGACAGGTCACACCATGGCAGGAATGTGCAGCGTTTCCTCTGTGAAAGAGGCTCTGGATATAGACCTGGATTCAATTATAGCAGGCGCTGTTTTGGAAATGTTCTGGCATGATGGGAGTTTGTATTATTTTATGCTGTAGCTTTAACGTGGCTATAGGGCATTGCAGCGTTACATAACCGGCCTCTTCATCTTCCCATGAGTTAGTGATGTGAGGCGGTTTAGTGTTGGTTTGTTGGAATGATCAAAGTCTCTCGTATCCAGAGTAGTTTTTAAGAATTCATTTTTATGACTGAATCCAATTTCTGAGTTTCTTCACCAAGTTGTTGTATTAGAAGTTATAAATACATATAGAGGTGGATAAAGATTTAAGGGGAAATGTTCACCGGTTTTACAGTCATGGATAACTGAAATGGTAATATCAGGGAATATTTTATTTCAGAATAGAATAGAAATCATAACTGACTTAATGCTCCAGTGCTTAAACATTAGGCTAGTGCCAAAATAAATGTGGCAATATTCTCCACAAAATGATCTCCGTAGAATTAAACCCCTTGTTTCCCAGTATTTGGACGGTATATGAAATCCACAGAATACCATAAAAAAAAAACCTCAGCAGACTTCATAATTTTCATGTTTTTGAAGTTCAGTGCATCCCCATTGCTTATTTATTTATTTATTTAATTTTTTTTGATCAACTTCAAATTCATTTAAATCCATTCCACATAATTCTGCAGATTTGTCCCCCACCATCAGCAGAGAATATATTGTGTAGCTCTTATGACTGACCATGTGGTGTTTGTACATGTGAAACCAGCTTCTTTCTCATGCTCTTGAGTAGTCAGTGTCCGCAGTTCTACTACTTGAAGGCTTTAAACAGGTTAGTCAGCACTGATGCATAACACAGCTGGGTTCACATGATATTCAGTGTAACCCAAGCTTCGCCGCTTAGGTGCTCTAATATCATATATGTGCCGAGGTTCTCGGCTTTCAGGGGCTAACAGAATTAAAGCCGCATGAGGACAACCAGAAAAATTCCATATTTGTCCTACGAGGGTCAATTTTAAGGTCAAAATACCTTGCAACAGAAAACATTTTCAAATCAATTTCCTTGATTCTGGAACCTTTGTTAAATGTGCTGTAAATGTCTTGTTTTTTTGTTTGTTTGTTTATTAGGGCTAACTCCAAGGGCTTTCTAATTTTGAATTGTAATTATTTGAATTGCAATCATTTGTCAGCTAATATTTCATTGTAATGCCAGCCCTACGTTTAAGGCTGATATCATTATATCATATCTTGTGGCTTTGTGACACTAAGGCTTTTAGTGGCTGGCTGCGGTGTTGAGCCGATTGCTGGCGCTGCAGTTTCAGAACGGTGAGGTCAGGAGCGTGTTTTGACAGCACACTAGAGCTGGAACCGAGTGAAAGGGCCCTCACGCTAACCCTTCACCTACCTTCCCTTTCATCGGCTTTCTGTGAGGTGGAGATTTCCTTCATCTCTAGACCACACCTTAGCAGTCTGTGAGTCTGAATTCATTTAGAAGGGAGTGTGTGTGCATGTGCATGTGTATGTCCTTGGATCTGACAAACTGCTAATTTGTGAGATTTTAGATGTTCTATTTCAGAGGCTGACAGCTAGCTGTGTGGTCACTTTCACTGGCCCGATTGAAAAACGGTCTAAATGGGTTTCTTTTGATGGGTCTGTATTATGTATCTCTTTTTTTCATTGCTCAGCAATTTTTTCCACCACATCTTTGAAAACCTTGCTTTAAAAATGATCTTTCTGAAAAGTTTCCTGCGCACTGTTACTGAAATGTAGTCAGCAATTTTTTTTTTTTTTTTTTGGCCAGTGTCAGTGATATCTGGTTTTTGTCAGTCTGCATAGAAGAATGCAGCATTCTGTAGGGACAAATTTGTGAGACTCTTTCTTACCATTTAAATGCAAAATTTCCTGTTTGGGTGCATTCATCAGACTTCCTGTGGTCATTGACTCCCAGATAAGGGCATGGGGCATTTTCTGCTTTCTGATGCCAAGTCTTTATTAAAGCTTTTAGGTCCTTTAGGCTATGTGAAAGTTTTTGTTGATAGGTGTTAGCTTTTAAAACCCATTTTATAGACCAGTTTTACACAGCATGTTTTACATAGCTGCATTATGTAATGCTCTAGCCCTGTAGAAGCATAAAGTGATATCTTAAGTCCTCATGGAATCAAAATTGATTCTTTTCTTTTAACTCACATTGCTAAACATGAGGTGAACAATTAATCCATGCAAGTTAATCCACAAAAAAAAAACCATGTTTGTCTTGGTAATCTTTAATCAAAATCTGAGCATTTGCTTCCGCTCTGGAATGGCATTCTTCTCTGATGGCATGGGCAGAATATCCTTAATCACAATACAGAAATAAAGTTTTGGGCTTCTGTTCCTACATCCCCGTTTAGAATGAAACTGAATTTAAAGTTTGCCAAATTAGTATTTTCCTCTGATAAAGTTTCTGAAACTAAACCAGGAAGCTTCCACATCGCTCCTTTCTGTTAAAGCCATTCTTTATATATTGTGAAATTGTTATTTAAATATTATCTCTTTATCGTTGATGGAAAAATCTAATAAGGCAGTCTGCATGATGCAATCTGCAGATTTGTATTGCATTTTCTGCACACATTTGTTGGAAAAGTTGTCTGAAATGTTTGTCTGAAAATTATGCATGCTCATTGATAATTAGCACTTTTCCAAAATTAGCCAAAATATTGAATAAATTATTATTTTTACATCTGCAAATTTTTGTACATGACCACATGTTTCCACAGTTACGCATTGTATATCTAAAATATTTGATAAATCTTTTTGTTCTTGCTTCATTCAGGGTGAAAATGACATATGGCGGAAGTTGAATCGCATTCTTCTCTGATGGCATGGGCAGAATATCCTTAATCACAATACAGAAATAAAGTTTTGGGCTTCTGTTCCTACATCCCCGTTTAGAATGAAACTGAATTTAAAGTTTGCCAAATTAGTATTTTCCTCTGATAAAGTTTCTGAAACTAAACCAGGAAGCTTCCATATCTCTCCTGTCTGTTAAAGCCATTCTGTGTATATTGTGAAATTGTTATTTAAATATTATCTCTTTATCGTTGATGGAAAAATCTAATAAGGCAGTCTGCATGATGCAATCTGCAGATTTGTATTGCATTTTCTGCACACATTTGTTGGAAAAGTTGTCTGAAATGTTTGTCTGAAAATTATGCATGCTCATTGATAATTAGCACTTTTCCAAAATTAGCCAAAATATTGAATAAATTATTATTTTTACATCTGCAAATTTTTGTACATGACCACATGTTTCCACAGTTACGCATTGTATATCTAAAATATTTGATAAATCTTTTTGTTCTTGCTTCATTCAGGGTGAAAATGACATATGGCGGAAGTTGAATCACAAACAGAGAGACTCTGAGTAAGCTGGACAGTGCCTGTCCCATAATCCCTGCTAGTCGGGTCAAGGGACCATGGGAGATGGAGTCGGCAATGCGGTGGGAGAAGGGATGAATCAGTCTCACGTGCTCTTTGACCGCTTTGTCCAGGCCACCACCTGCAAAGGCACTCTCAAGGCTTTTCAAGAGCTTTGTGACTTCCTGGAACTCAAGCCCAATGAATACCGTGTGTTCTACCACAAACTCAAGTCCAAGCTCAACTACTGGAAAGCCAAAGCTCTCTGGGCCAAGTTAGACAAGCGTGCCAGCCACAAAGAATACAAAAAAGGAAGGGCCTGTGCCAACACCAAGGTATGAAAGTTTCCCTGGGGTGAAAGCCAGAGTTTTTGGTTATTAGTTCTCAAACTCGCAATGTTCTGGTGTTGCTTGAAATAGATTCTTTATGGACTTTGTGGCTTGATGATTGTTTTTACTCCTCATGAATTGTGTTTCTCAGTGTCTGATCATTGGCGCTGGACCATGTGGTTTACGAACAGCCATAGAGCTGGGCTTCCTTGGAGCCAAGGTGATTTTGCTGGAGAAAAGGGATGCATTCTCCCGAAACAATGTGCTCCATCTTTGGCCTTTCACCATTCACGATCTGAGGGGTCTTGGAGCCAAGAAGTTCTATGGCAAGTTTTGTGCTGGAGCCATCGACCATATCAGTGAGTAGTATATACAACATTTTTTCTTATAGAGAGAAATGAACCATTCCAGTACAGACATTCATTACAGATCCCAGTACAAGCGGACAGCTCTAAACATAGATGGAAATGGGTTACGAGGCACATTTGAGACTTTCAATTACTCAGACTACCTTCAGAGGTGTTCACGGACTCCCAGCAAGTGTAGTGTAAATATTAATGGGTACTGATTCATCCCAGACATTGATTGGCTGCTTACGCATGTAATCATTGTGGGATGTGTTGGGGAAAACCTGACAAAACAAGGTCTTTAAACTTTGCCAGCAAGATAGAACAGTTGAACTTGTGCAAGGGATGTACATAATCAGAGAAACTCCTCTAGAATATCTTGTCCATGTCTTGAGTCAGATTTTAACACCAAATGGGGTCTCAGATGTGGTTTCTGTTTTTGCAATCTCTCTTACTGCAGGTATTCGCCAGTTGCAGCTGATGCTTTTGAAGGTAGCTCTTCTCCTTGGCATTGAGATTCACGTCAACGTGGAGTTCAGAGGCCTCATTGAGCCACCAGAAGACCAAGAGAATGAGAGTAAGATCACTTTCTCATGTCCTTTCCACGCTGAAGTTCAGCTGCTCCATTTGTTTGTTTTAATTCCCACATAAATACCATTCGTTCTTAAGAGCCTAGGCATATCCCTAACAATTACCAAGTCTTGCGGAGAAATGACTTGTCTGTCATTGCTGAACATGTTGTTGGTTTTTCCAGGAATTGGGTGGAGAGCTGAGGTCCACCCCAGAACACATCCAGTCAATGAGCTAGAGTTTGATGTCATAATTGGGGCAGATGGGAGGAGAAATACACTGTCAGGTAAGAATCTAACACTACATAAATGTGTGTGTGTATGTCTGTCTGTCTGTCTATCTCATGAATGTTTATTCTGTCTCTTCAAAAATTTTTATATAATTGTTTTTCACATGATATATATGACTGAATTGTGAAATTGAAATGTTTCCTATTGCCACTGCTGTTGACATGGTGTTAAATCATAAATAAATTAATTAATTCTATCTCTTTAGGTTTTAAGAGGAAGGAGTTCAGGGGCAAACTGGCTATTGCTATCACAGCTAACTTCATTAACCGCAACACGACTGCAGAAGCGAAGGTAGAGGAGATCAGTGGAGTAGCCTTCATCTTCAACCAGAAGTTTTTCCAGGACCTTAGAGAAGCCACAGGTACAACAAGCACTCTTGTTCAATATATGTCAGATCTTGATGTTCCAGATGGAACTTAAAAGGTTATTTCACCAGAGAATGATAATTCGTCCATCTTCTACTCACCCTCAAAGCATCCTATTTGCATGTGACTTTCTTCTTTTAGAATAATCCAATCGGAGTTATATAAAAAATTGTCCTTGCTCTTCCAGCTCAGAAGACGTAAAATAAAGTGCGTACATCTGTAGTAACATGTCCCTCACACGGCTCCAGGGGGGTGAATCAAGGCCCCCTGCAGCGAATTCAAAGCTTTTTTGTAAGACAAATATCCAGATTTCAAATGTAATAAACACTTTTTTTCTAACATCTGCTGACTGTGGGATGCGGAAGACGTATGTGTCGCATGCGCCTCTGGGAAATGTAGTTGCAAAGGAAGCAAAATTTCCTTACTTTAGCAAAGGAAAACCAGTCTCCTCTTGACTTATTTTGAAATCCTCTAACATTTTTCTTTACAAATCCTCATTTTGTGCTTCTAATTCGTGACTAGCGTTTTGTTTTGTTCTCTCTCTGCGCTCGTCACTAACCACGCAGAGCTGACATACTACGACATCCACCTGCACGGTTTCTGTTTCCCAACAGTCAGCAGAAGTGAGAAAAAAAGTGTTTTATGTTTGAAATCTGGATATTTATCTTACAAAAAAACGCATGGATTCGCTACCGAGGGCATTGATTCACCCCCCGGAGCCGTGCGAGGGACGTTTTATTACAGATGCGTGCACCGTATTTCACAACTTCTGAACTGTTGACATCAAACACCCCTTACCCCATTGAAAAGATTTGGAAGAGCAAGGACATTATTTAATATAACTCCGATTGCATTATTCTGAAATAAGAAAGTCACATACAACTTGGATGCTTTAGGTTGAGTAGAATTTTAATTCTCGGGTGAACAAACCCTTTAAATACAGCTGTAAACGAATGCAAACAACTTCCTCTTTCTTTTTCTGTCCCCGTTTTTTTTTTTTCCTCCTTCGACATGCTGTCTGTCACATCTCCCACATCTCTTCCTCCCTCTCGCAAATTTAGTCTTTTTCTCTTTTGCTTTGCCTCCACAGGAATTGACCTGGAAAACATTGTCTACTATAAGGATGACACGCACTACTTTGTAATGACTGCCAAAAAGCAGAGCCTGCTGGAGAAGGGCGTCATTCTACATGTGAGTGATCAAAGAATTTGTCTGCTGCCAGTTTTCTAACTTTTATTCGCTGTTCTCCCTCCCTCGTTATCTTTGTCTCTTCCTGTTTGCCTATCTCTGTCCCTTAGAAAAGTACTACCGCACCTCTGCTCAAGGCAGATGATTTGAGATGCAGCACAAGCATGAATAAAAAAGAAAAGAAAAAGAAAAAAACAAGCTGGTTTTAATTGGCCTGGTTTGTCTGTATAAAATGTTTTTGAAACTTTTCAACTGGTTAGGCAGGGAAACCAGCTGATCAACCAGCTTTGTGAGGCTGGAGGACCTTAAACTAGCAGAAACATCTAGTTTATGACATGTTTAGGGTGTTGTATGACAGAGCATTGCTTTTATCAGAAGTTATAGTAAAGGCATTTACAGTATAATGTTGCAACAGAATATAGTGTTCTTTCTAAACTTTCTGTTAATCAAAGAATCCTCAGAATAATCCATCACATTTCCCACAAAATATTAATAATAATAAATTGAGTAGCATAACTCAATGTTTCCAACATTGATAACTAGAAGAAAAGTCTATTTAGTACCAAATCATCATAATACTGTTTATTTTTGTATGTTCTAGGTGTTTAATTCTGTCTTTAAGAGGCTTTTTGCAATAGGAGTGTAAATAATTATTACTTTTGGACAGTCTGTTATCTTTTATTCACAATGAGCTCTTCTGCTCTGATACCAGTACTGTCACGTTTGTTGAATCATTAACATTAAGGAGCCTCAGTCCCAGCCATTTCACTCACACATAAACTCTTGCATAATACACCTGATATAATGATGCACAGGAATGACACCAATTAATGTAGCCCAATAGGTTGAGAGAGAGGGATGCTTACTTTGTATTTTTCAGGATAAATAACAAAATCCCACTGGACAAAACACTTGTTTAAATATGTAGGATTATGCCTTAATTGTAATGGTTCTCAGAATAAAGCCATTTTAAATGAGTGTCAGTGCAGAGAGTCCTCATCCGTTTTAAAGAGCCTGACTGTTAGCAGAAACAAACACTGCTCGCTCTTAGCAACATGAATCAGAGAGGAAAAGCCCTCTCAAATATCCCATTACCACACCCACAGCCACTCACAAATTAATTATATGCCTTGTGGTGCTCTTCAGTTGCAGAAAACTTTGAGCGTAGTTTTAAAAAAATGTAATGATTCTATTTTTGCAAAAAAATTTTTGACTTGATCGAAAAGATGCCACAAACATTACTATGGGTCATAATATATTTATTATTTACATAAAATACAATATATACAACATTGTGTTCATCTGCATTCGGGCTCTTTTTGCAAACAGCCTTTAAGACTTAATATTAATGTTATGTTGTATAAATAACGAAGCGTATTCTATATGAAATTATGAGTTGAATCCCATTGATTAAAAACTTGCTATCAAATGCGTCACTCTACTGGTCATCTGCAGCGCGCGCAGCTCAAAACAGAAATGCAGAACATTAACTGCTAACGTTTTAGGCTAACGTTATAATGACACTACTATTGTAAAAAAATAAATCAAATAAAATTGTTAATTGTTATGGTTTCACCGACAATCTTTTTTTTATTGTAATGAGACTTTATAGAATTACAATTATGTTTCTTTAAAAAAAAATTCACTCTTGTACAGGACTATGCTGACACAGAAATGCTGCTGTCCAGGGCCAATGTTGACCAGAAGGCTCTGCTGTCCTATGCCAGAGAAGCAGCAGATTTTTCTACCAATCATCAGCTTCCAAAGCTGGACTTTGCCATCAACCATTACGGCCAACCTGATGTGGCCATGTTTGACTTCACCTGTATGTACGCCTCAGAGAACGCAGCACTCGTCCGCCAGCGCAACGCCCATAAGCTGCTAGTAGCCCTGGTGGGGGACAGTCTTCTAGAGGTGAGTGGAAAACCGATATGGAGGAGGGAAATGAGACTCATGCTCATGTAAGGGAGTATGTTATTTGTTATAACCTAATTAAATAGAACCAGATGGTTTTCCATGAAGTACCACAAAATTGGCTTTTGCTCTTCTCCAACCTCTTCCTTTGACAAATTTCCACTTCTGAAAATACATTTTCTCACATAAATCTGAAACCACCACTTCAGAAGCTGTGGTAATGAAAGCATTAAGTTAAAACACCACACAGCGTTACACTAGCTAACCACGATTGTGAGGGCAGTTCTTCCATCTTCTTCCAAACAGAAGGTGACTGATCTCTAATATGAACTGTACATTTGTTCATTTATCAGTTTTCTTGTATGAGGAACAAGTTAAGTGATGGATATGTGATTTTTTTTGTGTGTGTGTGTGTATAGCCGTTCTGGCCGATGGGCACTGGAATAGCAAGAGGTTTCTTGGCAGGCATGGATGCAGCATGGATGGTGCGGAGTTGGGCTCAAGGAAGCTCTCCTTTGGAGGTGCTGGCTGAACGGTAAGAAATTAAAATAATGCTATGTACTGAATGGAATGCTAGTGTGCTGCTTACAGTATGCTGTGCAGTATATACTGTATATTCCAACCATTTAATTGTTTTTAAAATTAGTGCATAATATACAGTCTGCAATAAGACTTTCAGATGATGTTTTGGATGATTCTCATGATGTTGCTTGTTCAGGAAATGGAAAGCTATGTTAATGAAAACAATGCAACTATTTCGCATTTTGATCCAATTTGTGTCTGAATATTTAAACTTTTTGCATACTGTAAAAATAGTGTGAGTAATATAGTGTTATGCTATTCCAAACACACGCAGAGTGATACATGACTTTTGATGAGGTTGACAGTGATTGTGTCTTCAATCTAAGCAGTAAACAGCTCAAGTCCCTGCAGGCCGTCACTTACTGTGGCGCTTGTTTTCTTACTGCAATGTTATTTTGCTGCATACTGCAGGGTGATTCACAGTGTCAAACCACTTTTCAACTTGCATGCAATAAGCAGCGTGTTTGTGGGGAAGCAAAAGTGTTTTACGAGCAAGTAGCTTGCATAATGTCTCTAGGGTCTCATATTGAGAAATCACTAATGGGATGAACGCCAAAACGAAGGGAATTTGGGTCTGAAATCATGGTGTGTAGTAATCATGAGCCCTTGGGTTTCAGGGAAAGCATCTATCGACTGCTGCCTCAGACGACACCAGAGAATGTGAGCAAGAACTTTAGTCAGTACAGCGTGGACCCGACTACACGGTACCCCAACATCAGCCTTCACCAAGTCAGACCCAACCAGGTGCGATTACACACATCTGACCCATCAAGTTTTGTCTAAATTTAATTTGCGGTCACTTTATGCACATATAGCCATTTTATCTGCCTTCTGCCTGCTTTCTAGATATTGGCATCAGAAAAAATGTGTGAAAACCCTCCTATGGAATAAACATGAGTTCTAAAAACTTTACAAAATAATTGTCTGCAGGTACGGCATCTGTTAGACTCCGGAGAAATCAGGGATTTGCGTGTCGACATGGAGAATGTGGTCAACTCTTCAACTCCTAAACTCACAAGAAATGGTTGGTAGATTTAGTATCACATTATTTTTATTATTGCACATCAGCTGTGGATGCATTAGTTTGCCATATATTTATTTAGGCGTTTTTCTACACATCTTAAATGTAAATGTGTGTAACTTGATTTATTCTCATCCTAGAAATTCTGCTTGAGAAGCAATTGCAAGGTAAATTTTGTGGGCGACTCTAATCCTAATGCATGATGTTCGACAGGCTTCTACGTTTCAACAAGCATTGTGCAGTTTATTGTATGAAAAGTGTAACTTTGACATGGAATGAAAAGTTGTCTTTGAGCGCTTTAGAATTAAATGCAACTGTGCACTAACAAATATTTGTGGATTTTCACAAACTGAGAACTGTCATCAATGCCGTCGATGTCTTGAATGTTCCATAACCTCTCAAAAAGGATTTCAATGCACCATGAAAGTTCTTCAGACGCCTCTCTGGTCATGTGACTAACTCCGATTGGATGTTGGCGCATTCCATTACTGAATGTGTACATTCTTGCTTAGGCACCACTTGACTTTGCTTGCCATCATCAGAATCCATCGTGCGCTCCAGTAAGCTGCTGAACTGGTGTCAAAGGCAGACGGAGGGATACAGAGGTGTCAGCGTGTCTGATCTCACCACGTGCTGGAAGAGCGGCCTGGCTCTGTGCGCGCTCATCCACTGTTACAGACCAGACCTCATGTAAGTGCAGTATGCCACATGCTGATCCCAACAAAAGAGCTGTGTTATTACAATGCTATATTTAGAGACGCAGGAGCACAAACTATGCCACAGAGAATCAGAGATTCAGTTCATGCAAAGAATAAGAAAAGTTGAATTGGAAAGGACGTGTAAGTCATGTGCCCACGCAGTGTGAGAATAACGGAGATCAAGCAAAGTTAAAAAGAAAAGTTTTGACATTTTAAGATAGTTTTAAGGTTTTGGTGGTGGATGTAGACACAAATAAGATACACTGCTGTTCAAAAGTTTGGGGTCAGAATTGTTTTTTTTGTGTGTGAACTGTCCCTTTAAGCTGTGGAATAGGAGTCAGTAAAAATTTGAGTGCACCTTTAAGCGATAATGTCATTGCTAATATTACTCAAATGTTTCTTCAGCTGTGGTAGTTAATTTGTCCTCACCTCATTACTTTTAGTTCTTCTTACATTGGATTCTTTTACGTAGATCAGCTGAAAGCCCCATTAGCTTTTGAGCATACATTAGCATTATCATAACTCTCAATTAAAGCAGATGCTGAGTGACCTTTAAAAGCTTTTGCTTATGAGTTGTTTGTTATTGTCAGCTAAACTAGACTGCATTTGTGATTGTAAGGCAGCATTAGTGTGCGTCTCTGAGGAGGATACCAGGCAAACAACTGTATCTCTGTCCAGACACTTATGCAGTGTATTACTTCAGTTTTCATATGTTTACTATAGGAAGTATATTACTGATAATGCATATAAAATAGACTGTGAATTAACCAATCAACATAGTCCCATTTAGCATACATTGTACAGTGCCATTCAAAAGTTTTTATTGTTTTAGAAAGTCTTATGCTTACCAAGGCTGCATTTATTTGATAAAAAAATTAGTAAATTAATTAAAATTTTGAATGAATGTTTTCTATTTTATTATATTTCTAATATAATATAATTATAAATCCTAATATATCTCAGATTTTTCAGAAATCATTCTAATATGCGGATTCAGTGCTAAAGAAACATTTCTTATTGTCAATGTTGACAATTGTTGTGCTGCTTAAAATGTATGTGGGAACCAAAATATATTTCATACATTATAATAAGTGTAATATACTACATAACAGGCTATGTAAGTTCACACAAAGTTCAAAGTGATAGCGTTTATTTGAAATATAAATCTTTTGCAACATTATAAATGTCTTTAATATAACGTTTGATCAATTTATTGTCAAAAAAAAAGACCTGACACCAAATTTTGAATGATAGTGTGTCACTGTTTGATGTGGATATTTTTAATCATTTAAAATACACTAAAATGTTTTCTGTTTGATGCTGAAACGGATTGAAACTAACAGATTTGCATCATTAAAGCAACCTTCAATGATGTTTGCCAGCTTAACACAATATGAGCGATACTCACTAACTTGGGAATGCAGCAAAATTCAACTTTAAAGTTTAATGCAATGCAGTGCCCAGCAGTTGGAGTCCAGACAGTGAAGCTGGTGTGATCCACAACCTTATGCAGTTGGATGCAGAAACAGTAATAACTGCTGCTAGCAACCAACAAAACAACAACTTGAATAACTGTCAGGGTGAACAGCTCTTGAAAACTGTATTCAACAGATGCTCTTGTGACACTTATGATTTAAAGATGTTAAACTGCTTTCTTGATTACTGCTCTTATGATTTATGTTCTCTGGCGTCACTTTTTAACACGTCCCTATGGTTGTCTAACTTGCTAAATAACATGATTATTGTTTATGGAGATGTTTCTGATGTTGCAATGTCTTATAACTGTAGTGACTTTGACTCGCTGGATGAGAAAGATGTGGAGAAGAACAACCAGTTGGGTTTTGACGTGGCCGAAAAAGAGTTTGGGATTTCTCCCATCATGACTGGGAAGGAGATGTCTGTTGTGGTGGAGCCTGACAAGCTCTCCATGGTGATGTACCTCAGCCAGTTCTACGAGATGTTCAAGGACACCGTGCCACCTGGTGGTGAGTCGTAGCTCTACAAAAATGAATGAAAATTGCAAAACCGAGCATGAATGTCAAGCTGATATAAGTGTTTATGCTATTCCCTAGCATGCAGTTTATTCATAGATTGTAGTAGTTATTATTCAATAAATTTGTGTTTCAGAAAACCACAATATGAGCCCTGAGGAGAAGGCTGCGTTGATTGCCAGCACTAAATCACCCATCTCGTTCTTCAGTAAACTGGGTCAAAGCATCGCCATCTCCCGCAAACGAAACCCCAAGGTAGTCAAGTTTTTAATGATAATACTGATTATATTGGTCTTAACTTATACTACACAAATTTTGTATAGGATAAAAAAGAAAAGGAGCTGGATGGACTGGGGAAAAGACGAAAGACCAGCCAGGCTGGACAATCAGAGGATGTAAGGCCATATCTTCCTGGATCAGTGGATGTGTAACATACTGCTTTGTGTATGTACTTGTCTAAATCCATTCATTCCTGTTCTCCAACATCACAGGAAGAGCTGCAGAGGGTAATCGAGACGACAGGCCCTCTATAGCTGCAGCTCTGGCAGAGCGTAAAATTGACTCTGCTGCAGCAGTGAACAACAACAATAAAGTGAAGGTGATGGCCACACAGCTGCTAGCGAAGTTTGAGGAGAACGCCCCCACGCAGTCCACCGGACTCAAGCGACAGGTGGGTTAGAATGTGTGTTTTTGTACAGTTGCTCACTAAAATGCGTGGACTTTCTACGACATTTGTGGATTCTTATAGTAACACGTGTAATGTCTTCATCAAGAACGTGCTAAACTCCTTTGTTGGAATATATTAAACTTTGTAAGAAAAGTTTACAGAACAACAAAATGATTGTTGTTCTGCAATAATGCCTGACTAACTGTACTGTTATTTTGTTATGATGTATATGTACAATTATAATATTTTGAATTAGCTTTATTTATATTTTCTGTTTTAAATTTTTTAAAAATGTATTCTTTTTTCGTTTTTATTATTATTGTTTTTTTGTTTTTACTTAATTTTTAAATAAGTTTAGTACATCAACTTATTTAGTTTTTTGTACTTTATCCCTTCAGTCTGTACAAATTGATTTATGTGAGAAGCATAGTTTTGTTCAAGGTTTTTTTAACCAAGTGGGATGAATCCTCTTTTAAACTGCTGTTACTTACTGCTAAAAGTGCACAGCATTCAGGGGTTGTTTGATATGATCAGTTTTCTACAGGACAATTGACTCCGATCATGCTGATCCATTATGGAGTAGCCAGAAAGAATGACTGGCATGAGAGAGGATTTGGGAGCTTTTATAGAAAGCTAAACCCTTCCTGATGTTCTGCATCAGTGTGAGGCTGATTTGTTTGCCACCGTTACCTACTGGAGCCATGCATCTTTACACTACTGTTCAAAATGAATACATTTGTTCTATTAATATAAGAATCCTGAGTGAAATGTATCTTACTTTCCACAAAAATATTAAGCGGTACAACTTTAAGGTACAGGTTGTAGGACCTGCCACTAGAGGCCGCACTACCAAAACAATAACAATCGCGTGGTTTGATGACGCTAAGAAGGAGCGTGGAATGATGGGATTTGTTGTCTTCTACCCAACAATACAGCAAATATAGTTTGACAGTAAATTATCAAATTAATTTAATTACTGTTTAGTCAGATGATATGAAAACGATTACCACTTGTTAAATAAATATATACACTCGTGTACATTCAAACACAATAATTGGGCATACATAGCAAATGTGAGTTCAACGATTTGTGCGAGTAGATTACATACAAAGTCAACGCAAAGACGCGATCAGACTATGGATCAGACACGTCCTAGTGCGGGTCTAGAGACGCGATGCCTCGCGTTTGGCGTGTATGCCCCATAATACCAAAATTGTTGATTGTTATAATAGCATACATTTTCTGTCTATCAAAACAACTCACCTGTCGAGTAAAAAACAATCGAGATTGGCATATCTTTCTAGTTGAAGTTTGTCGCGAAGTTCTCTCCATCTAGAAAATGCAACACCGATATTGATCCTCGCTCTTTCTCTCCTCTTGTCCCAAACTCTTCTTGGTTCATTTGGTTGGCCCGTACACTTACATTTATGGGAGCTGTCCTTGTCGACAGAGCCAGCGACAGACGGTAAACAGTACTTATGTTTCATAAATAAGTAACACAATCCACCATAAAACGTGCAAGAAGTAGTAAATAAGGAACTGCTTGAAGCAAGCTAGGAGTTTGCTGGACGCTAGACACTACTTTCGCATTTGTCCATGACACTTTTGTCATGTTGTTTCTACGTCAGTAAAGGCGGTAACAAAGGGTAACTAACGTCACTGACAGGCGACTGTCAAGTAGTTACATATTGATATTGAGATATTGTTAGTAATCAGCTGGGCAAAGTATATAACACTAGCCTAGTGGTTTTTGGATATTTTACTGCAAATATCTTACAAATTATTCCTTTAAGGAGTATTCAGTTGTGACGATAATAGGAAATGTTTCCTGAAGACTGAAATAACGGCCGCTGGAAATTCAGCTTTGCCATCACAGGAATACTTTTTTTATATATGTTAAAATATAAAAGGTTTGGTTTTCAGTGTAATAATAATATTTAAAAAAATTGTTTTACAGTATTTTTATTAAATAAATGCAGCCTTGGTGAGCATAAAAAACTGCTCTCAAAAACAATTAAAAAATATCTGACCCCAAACTTTTGAACGGTGGTGTTTTTGTTCAAGTGTTCATGGACTGGCTCATTTGGATCTCTGCTCATTCATCTGTTTCCTTCTGCTCTCTGCATGAAGTAGTTTCAAACTCAGTCCCTGGTCACATGTTTTTAGTAGATTGTTTTATTCATGCATGGCACATTATAGGTCTTTTTTTCTGCAGTCAGTTCAGTCATTTACTTTTAGTTTCTCTCTTTATGCCTATCCTTATTTATCTTTTCCCCCCTTTTCCATTATTTCTCACTCCAATGGATGATGAATGGCTTTGGCACTTCCTCACATTTCATTGGTCACTTCACCCATCATCCGCGTGCCACTGGTTACAGGGGAACTCCATGCCCGATCTGGGGCTCATACTGACCCCCTCTCTGAAAGAGTCAGTGCGGCTGGCTCCAGTCCCTGCATGGAGGAAGGTAAAGAGTGTAGCACAATCCCATGTTCCCAGATTCCCATCAACCATTTAATGCTCTAAGTACCTACTTACCTCTCTACTCATCCATATTTATCATTGTCTTTGTGACTAAATGAACTGGGTTTTACTTGTTAATTGTTTTTAGCATTTAGTCTTAATGCTGTTTCTTGTTTGAGACGAAATAGCCTTATACATTTTATATTTGACATATAACATCTATAGATATATATATTTGACAAAATCCTGTTAAAAAAGATTGGAAATGAGGTAAAGAAGTGGATTTTGCATGAAACCATTCTTGTGTAAATTAACATACTAAATTGGCCTACCCAAAGGTAGTTTTCTGAACAATTTTCACAGAAATTCATTCTGTTCATGTGTCATGAATTATTGTATGTCGTTCAGTCATTAAAAAATATATCTTCCCTATATACCACAAGAGACTGAACAGAATATGTGTCCTTCCCTCCTTGTTTTCTTTTGCTAAATAAATATATGCTACTGTTCCAAAGTTTAATGTCAGTAAGTATTGTAGGTAACACTTTAGAATAAGGAACACTTATTCACTATTAACTACAACTTTTCCTTCAATAAATTCCTGATTGGCTGCTTATTAATAGTTAGTCAGGTAGTTGTTAAGTTTAAATAAGGCATAATATCTCCTTAATAATACTAATAAATGGCTAATATTTTAGTAATCTTCATGATAATAAGCAACTAGTTAATAAGGTGAGAGAAGGAGAGAGATGAATCGAAAGTAACACCACAATAGAAAGTAAAAAAAAAAAAAAGCATTTATTTGAAACAGAAACGTAACATTATAAATGTCTTTACGGTCTCGTTTCATCAAGTAAATGCATCCTTGCTGATTACAGGTAATCTAAAAATAAATAAATTCAATACTGACCCCAAACCTTGGTGATTGGTAACGCAGCTTTTACTCTTCTCTAAGGTCTATTAATGGGTTTATTAATGTGAGTTAGCGAGCATAGTGTATTTCTGTTTGTTTTAATTAGACGACTGTTATGAACATGAAGGCTTGTGGTGTGTGAGAGGAATGCATGGCACTTGAATTCATGCGTTATGTGTATGTTCAGAGACGCACACCATTACAGGAGCAGATGAGTTTCCGCTATAAGGAAAGACTGAAGTGTCAAACTCTCCCAATCAAACAGGAGCAGGTACACAGCTGTAGAAAAGCCCTGCTAATTTTACTTCAGTTTAGTCTCCTTTGACCTTTTTTTGTGTAGTAAACGAGAAGATAGTCCCATGAGGTGTTCATTTAGTCCCCTGTGTACTTGTCTGTTGTTGTTAGTTTCCTGTTTGACGTGTTCATGCATTGGAGACACTGCGCTTCGGTGCTGTTTGCTTGCGTTTCCAGTTTGATTGAGACGAATGAGCCGAACGCTTTGCTTATTGTTCTGCTGCTTTGATATTCCTCATTCTCAGATTGTAGAGGTTCAGATGTGGTTTTGATAGCTTTGTTAGACATTCCTTGTGCATGGGAGGTCTGTTTGTGTGTGTTAAGTGTCACTAAGTCACTGGGTTTGATTATCAGCTGTGTTTTTCTGCTTCTAATGGGACACTGTTTGTTCTCTAACACAATGCTTTTGTCTGTCATCGCTACAGTTGTGTTTGTGTGTAGTAGGTGATTGGATGTTTGGATGGTATTATCAGGGTTTTGTTTTTTATCTGAGGAGTGTGTGTGTGAGGTTTTGTATTGTGTAAGTTTATGTGAACTGGTTTCTCTTGTCTCTCTGAAGGCCAGCAGCGGGACTGAGGTCTTGAGGTGCTGCCCTAAGAAAACCATTCTCCTTTCTTCTTCCTCACCCTCATCTTCCTCATTCTCTTCATCGTTTCCTCCACATGCACAGGTGACACTCTCCTGTCTTCCTGTACTAACCTCAGCATCTCTCTCATGGGTTGGTTATAACAGAACTTCTCTTGCAGTCTCTTGAGATGAGGTTTTTGTAGGTTTTTAGACTTTATGGTGCAGAGCTGTTTGTCTTGATCAATGTATCCTGGCATATTCATGGCAATGTCCATGTAAATCAGCAATACAATTTTTTAGTTATTTTTATACTTCACTGGTTTGAATTCTGCCAACAATTGTACAAAAACACATAGGAAACAATTTTTAAGCTTCAAATACCTTTACAAGTACATGTATTTCATGCAGTTTTGGATACCAGAAATTTGTTTTATATTGTTTGATACATTTGAAATGGTATTTGGTTAGCATCATTTTAATAAAAATACTGGAATGGACCACCGTGCTTTTGTTGCATATTGATTTCAGAAATATGGGGCTGTTACCCTTGTAGGTTTGATTGTTAGTTTAGTCTGAGATCTTCTAGCTAATGATAGGGTTGAACTGATTCATGTCTGTTCTCTACAGCATTATGTTAACCAGTCAGAGATAAACACGTGTAATGGTGGTGGTGATGAAGAGAATGAGATCCAGGACCCTTCAATCTATTACAGGGTAACCATGACAACTGCATGGGGCTTTTCTCAAAACTTAGCCAGCAAATCTTTTGGAGATTTGTAACTTCCATTTCATCTTCGTGAACATGCATGCATTTGTGTGCATTTGAGAACAACAGTTAACTTCACTTAATTTGCAGAACAAACCTATTATATTTATATTATAAATACAAACAGTTATGTTAATTTTTTTAAGTAATGACATCATCGTTCATTTTATCACAGACCATATTTTGCTCATGAACCGAAAAACTCCATATGAAAATTTCAAGGGAACCCATGACGAATTAGTCATCTGAGTTTTGACGTCACAGCTGCACTCTACAATACGACATCCAGAAGAGATTTCTAACCCAAACAATAGTTTCATCAGCCTTTCCGTTTACAGGAAGATAACCTGCCTAATGAGGACAAGCCAGAGCCCATACATATCCCTAGCATTCAAGAGCGAGTGGACACTCTAGTGTCTAGGTTTAAAGGCAAGCCTGACAGAAAGGACAAGCCACAGGTAGAGCAATTCAAGAACAAACAGCATGCTCTTAAAGGGATAGTACACCCAAAAATGAAAATTTAGTCTTCATTTAATCTTAAGTTGATCCAAACAGTTTCTGATGAAGTAAATGACAGATTTGTCATTTCATGGTGTACTATCTCTTTAACTAGCAGATGATGGACAATATCAGACAGCTTAGTCAAGACCAGGTTTAAGACAATAAGTACACCATGTCTTGAGTCGTGGCCTTGACTAGTCTTATATTGAACATTTGCGCTCTTCCTTTTTCCAAACATATTAAAATTAATAGTTTTTTTTCTTCGTCACATCTTCCTTTGTGAAGGTTCTGAAAAAGCCATCACGATTCTTTGAGCAGTGGCTTTTGACCCACCGCCTCAGTCCTGAGCAACCCTTTTACCCTTCTGACCCCCAGCATCAGGTAGCCTTGCCTGAGCATGGAGAGATATGCATGGACGTCTGTACCTTTAAGCATACAGTTCCTTTAACCTATGATGGTTTGAATGCTTTATACGTAACCCTACACAACTAAAAAGGTTTTTCCTAATAGATTTTATTCACAGTATTGAAGAAATCTTTCTTGTCTTAGCATCATGAATTAAGACTGCATCTCTCTCACAGCGGAGGGAGGTTTTGTGTTCTGATGATCACCTGCCTTTACACATCCCCAGCATTCAGGAGAGAGCCGAGAGGTTAGCCTCTCAGTTTAAAGACAAACCAGCAAAGCCAAAGGTGAACTCTCAGCACTGGCTGTCCTTGAAAAAACATCCATGCACAGCCTTAAACCGTTGATGCATTTTAGCAGTTAAGCAGTCTTTTGGCCTTATTACAACACAGATTTAGCAAAGATGGAGGGGAAATTGTTTTCAAGGAATATTCTGGCTTAAATAAAGCTCCTATTCATGTTGTGTTCATAGGTAAAGCACTTCTTAAGTGTGGTAAAATCACTGTAACATGGCCTCTCGTGGCTTATTGCTTTTATAACGAATCAATCATTTGACTTCTAGTTTTCTTTCTGCCTGCCTACCTGCTGTTCCCGTCATCTTTCCTTTGCATCTCTCATCTTTCTTTATGTCTTTACATATTTCAAAGTCTAAGAAAAAGGCCCCAGACTTCTTCACAGAGCATTGGTACAGACCACGTGATGCCAGCTCTGTTAGCCCTCTGCACTCTCCCAGCTCTTTCCGGCAGGTAGCAGTGATGCATCTAATGACTGCTGTGTTCTTGAGTCGTGTGTGTGTGTGCATGGATGTGTTTCTGTAACACTTTCAAACATACTCTGTTAATGGTAGAGAGCTGCCGTTTTGAGAACCTTTTTTTTCCCGAGATGTCTCCCTCCAGTCAAACATGTGTGTAACCAGATGTATGTATCAGTGTGTGAAGCTGAGAATGTTGAAATACAACAAAAATGGACTAGTACTGTATGTTGGCAAACACTTTAACACCACTGTAAGCTGAATGTGACCTATATTCATGAGCTGCATAAAGGCTATTTCTGGAAACTAATCTGCATGTTCATGCAACGTTGACATTTTTAATTGAATTTGAATTTAACATGCTTCAAACATGATAGTTAAATCCCAGGGTGAGTTTTTCAGGGGGTGCTGATAAATAGGTTTGCATCTTCAAGTCTGTTTAAAAGTATAATTTTATGTTGAAGGATTTTATTTTAATTAACAGTTTTTCTTGGTACAAATTGACTGCTTCGTTTTGCACTACTTTGAGCTGAATTGCACTTAGTGCCTTCTCTCATTTACACAAATAACCATGCAAGAATATCTGCATTTAACTTTATTTTTTATTTTCATGACCCTGAAACACTTATTCTACCATTCAAAATGTTGGGGTTAGTAAGACGTCCCTTATGCTCTCTAAGACTGCTGTTATTTGGCCAAAACCATAATACAGTAATATTATGAAATATTATTACAATTTAAAATAACAATAATATCTTTAAATAGAATAATTTATATTTTTAATATATTTTAACTTTTAATTAATTTTTCAGTTATTGCAAAACTGAATTTCCAGCAGCCAATTATCCAGTTTTCAGTGTCACATGATCCTTCAGAAATCATTCTCATGTTCTGATTTGGTGCTTTAGAATAATTTCTTATTATCAGTGTTGAAAAATGGTTGTAATGTTAAATATTTTTGTGTAAACCATAATGGATTACACCTTGTGCCTTCTATCATCTACACAAATAACCATGCAAGAACATTTGAATTGAAATTTTATTTATTTACATTTTCATAGTCTTGAAAATTGCCACTGCATCTCACTCAGCTTTCAACCATTTATGCTTTTAAAAAACGTATCCGCTTCAGGATAAGGATGACCCAAAGCCCTTGCTTGAGAAAAGGGATTTGGTAATAATTAGGAGTGTATTGTGGTATTGGCGTACACAAATGAGACTGCATAGCTCATTTTGTTTTGGTACATGGCTAACTTGTAGTATTGGGTATCACTAACTCTTTGATCACAATGCCTATACCATGATTCAGTGCACTGATAACTGGATCAAGACACACCAGCAGTAACGTCTGACGGCGTTTTGGGGACTGAAAAAAAACATATTTTACAAAACGGGTTTCAAAGTGCAAGTTTTTGAAAATGCCATCATTATTGTTTCCGTGTAAACACCCAATACAGGATTGAAAATGGTGACATCATGTGCATGCGTAGTACGTTAGGTATGTAGACATGCGCAGTACGTGTCGA
The DNA here is from genome assembly GCF_003368295.1 of Carassius auratus. Lineage (NCBI taxonomy): Eukaryota > Metazoa > Chordata > Actinopteri > Cypriniformes > Cyprinidae > Carassius > Carassius auratus. The sequence goes on from NC_039285.1 coordinate 5,325,841, forward strand.
TTTTAAAGGCAAGTGTAAACAAACATACACAACAAAAGCGGAGTAACATGGTACTGTTGTTGCTGCTCAAGTGTTTGCTAACGCTTCTTTAGCAAAGTTTGGATTTACTTCTCCAGAATTACAACAAACAGCGGAGACGCATCATATACAACATAATCGTCATTTCCCTACAGGTACTGTTTACTCACAAGGTGACAGCACCAACTACTGGCCTGGCATTGTAATACAGCGTTTTGGGCCATTTTTGCAGATGTGTGTAAACGTGAAAACATTGTTGTGTATACATTAAACTTTTTAAAAACGTAAGGGAAAAACGTTTCCGTTTTTTGAATACATCATTGTCGTATAAACAGCCTTATACGACAACAGTTTTTGTTCCAAGTGAAAGGATGTGAGAAAAGTTCACTGTGTCGATGGCTGCTGAGCTACAGATGAAACTGTGAACTGGACTTTTTTTTCTCATCTGTAAGATACTATAGTAGTTTATCGTTATTTATTTACAATAGTTTGATAATTGGTAAATATTTTTTTATAATTTCTGAAATGTTTCTACATCTTTTATTTTTTTATTCTAAATATGCTTAATTTATAGAATTAAATTTTTAAGTGTCAAAATTGAAAAATAAGTACATCAATTTGTAGATTTACACAGATTTTATTTTTTATTTTGTCTTTGGTAATTATTGACGCTGCCATGTACCAGACTTTACACAAGAGCTGAATATTTAGCTCCTCGAAGCACAGAAGTTCATAAATTATTTTGGTGCATGCTGTCTCTCTTGACAGATTTCTAAGCGTTAAGGTGCCACTCCTTGCTCTCATTTAAAAAAAGACGTGTCTTTTTCTTCTATATCTTTCTCTCTGCAGGGTTCCTTGCGGAAGGAGTTCCCTCAGAACATTGGAGGCAGTGATGTGTGTTTTTTCTGTCGGAAGCGTGTGTACGTGATGGAGCGTCTCAGCGCAGAGGGAAAGTTTTTCCATCGCAGCTGCTTCAAGTGCGACTACTGCGGCACCACCCTCCGCCTGTCCTCCTACGCCTTCGATGTTGAGGACGGTATGAAATCCAAGCAGAATTAAAATCCCTCCTGATTATATTATTCATACTGTAGCTACTTATAAGTTTCCTTTGTTTTTGTTCTACGTTTAATTATTAACTGTCTCTTTAATTTCCTGCTTGCTCATAGTTTTGTCATGAGATGTGCTTTGTTACACACACAGTGTGATGTTGTTTATGAGAGAGGGATCATTTCTCTTCATCATCAACCATTTTTTATTAACTGTGAGCTGTTCTGTAACCTCCCACATGGCGTAGTTACAGATATGCATGTTAGGCGGAAATCAACCACATGTTGCATTTTGCATTTGATAAATCGCCTCATTTGGGTTTTCTCAGATTTATGTCCTGAAACAGATGCTCATGGAGCACATTTGTGTGTTTTCACTCTTGTAGGGAAGTTTTACTGTAAACCACACTACTGCTACCGACTTTCTGGTCTGGCACAAAGAAAGCGGCCTGCTGCTCCTGCTCCCGTAAATGCCAAGGTTCTGACTTTTGTCTCTGAGTTTGGGGAAAAATCTATGTTTTTATCAGTGGGTTTTTCTTCTGACACTGTATTCCCAGGCAGTTTTTTTTATGTAATAACAAAGTTATAATGTATTCAGACATTTTTTGTTGTGGTCATAGGAGCCCCAGGTGTTGGCGGTAACCCCCAACACAGTGGACGCCCCAGGCCAAGCCATAACTTCTCAGGACCCTGTGGAACGCCGGCCCTCAGGTACCCACCTTTCCTCTTTAGGCCCCGTTCTGTGCCTCTTTCGGGGAGCAGGGGGCACCCTCCGCTCATTGCGTCGAGCAATGTCTTGGACCCGCCACCAGGTGGCGCACAATCCCTTAGATTCTCCTTTCCTCCTTGCATACTGCGTTTATCTGCTCTCCTGCTTTACTCTCAACATCCTGCTCAGTATTCTCTAGCATGACTCCCTTCCAGCCTCTGAGCTAATCGGAGCACCTCCTGCTCGCACATGCTGTGATAGAAAGAATTATCTGCTTGTTTTGTGTATCCCTGATGATGTCACAAATTATTAACTCATAAATCAATTGGATGGATAGAATATTATTCTGAGTGGTGCAGCCTAATTAAATTTCTTCTTTTGATTATGAGTTAACCATCCAGGCTAAAAGGCATATCATTTAAGTGTTAGCTATTGTTTATTAATCAAATACATAATGGAGAGCTTTTAAAATGTTTGAAGTGGCTCAAATGGTGGCTTAGAAATATCTTAAGTTATTTAAAATAACATTAAGTGTAATAATAATTAACCTTTTTTGCCTGCATTGCCTGTTTTTTTTACTCTCCTCTCTGTCCTTCCACTGTATAGATCCGTCATGCGTGCCTTTAAGTTTGTGATTTGTAATTTCTGATCTGTGCATCTTTTGTAACATAGTGCTCGTATTAGTGCTTGTGATTGGTGTAAGCTTTACCTTTCCCCTGTCCTATCAGAGCAGCTTGTTGTTGAGTTAGTGCCTGCATCTGTGCCTGTGATTGGTTTACACTCCCATCAGTCCTTGCATCTCTGTACCAGTGTTTGTTCACCTCTTAATTCTCCTCTGCATAGTACTAACACCATTGCTCCTGTGTATCACGGAGAATGATTTACAATGCAAAACAACTAGGGTGAAAAATATAAAGTGTAAATGGTTATATTGATTTTATTTATTTTTGGGGGGAAGTTTGAGCAATATTAATATATTAATCATGGAGTTAGTCATATAAATTTTAGAGGTTTTAATCTCATAAATAATTTTTTTAGCTGCATTTCACCTAAAAACTTGTATAAATGTTCAGAAAATCAGAAAATAGCATTATTATTATTGTATCATCTGACCGGTTTATTTATATTTTTCATTGCAGTGCTAAAAGTTATATATCGTTATGGGTTACAGACTACAGGTCTAAAAACAGACTTAAATTTCTTCATGCAAAAAATCATTTTTTTTCATACTTTTAGATTGTGGGGTAAATATGGCTGAAAAATGTAAAATACTGCCCTAGTACAATGTGTGAGAATAAAAATATTATATTAATTTATTTCCTTTATTTTTAGTATTCCTTTAGCATTTGGGTGATAAGATCCGATTACTCAAAAATCATTGATATGCATCAAGTGAGCATGACACACTATTTTATTCATGGGGTCTGTCACTTTATAATCACTATATGAGGCATATTCGTTATTCAGTGAGCTCTGAAATCTTTGGTTATAATTCGGTTATGGTTGATGAGTTGTTTTCAAATTTGTTTTTTTTTCTTTTTTTTCACTGATTGCTTGCTTCATTCTTCTAACCATTTCCACCACCATAGTCATGTTTTTATTGTTTAATTACATCCACAAAGTTCTCACTGGTTTGATTTGGGGCTTTGCACTTGATAGCTGTATTAGTCATTCACGTCCACCTGTTCATTAATGTTAAAAAAGTTCATTAATATTTCAACTAAATTCTTTATCTGATATGCTTTAATAGGAAGGGAAAAAGGCAAGGTAACCATAACTTGTATTTATTATCGAAGGATATATTATTTAGTATTGAGTATTTTACTGACAACTTGGTATTTAAATCTATTTAAATCTAGAATATGTGTGTAGTCATAAAGGCCAAATACTGCTTGTGTAAATAAAGTTAAAGAGTTATCCCTTTGCCTGTGTATGACTCATTTGTCGGAATGGAAATGAATCCATATGCAATTATTTGTTACCTTCAAAAACAGCCTTAAAAGAAGGTAGGGTGGGAGGACTGTAGATATTAATTATATGAAATATGTATTATAATAAACTTAGACTTTATAAATCTCTGTATTGACACCTGATGCTTTTTTGCTTTAAATCAAGAATTTATGAGTTATGATTATAATGCAAAAAATATGCTACCATGGCACCCCTGCATAACACTTGTGAGCCACCTTCTGTCTGTCACATATGAACTATTTACATGTATGAGCTTTTCTCATTACTCCTCCCTTTCTGTCCGTCACAGTCACAGAGGTGAACGGGGTGACAGAGCCCAGCGTGGCCAAACGTCTTAAAGGGACTCCTGAGAGGATCGAGCTGGAGAACTACCGTCTCTCTATGATGAGAGAAGAGGAGCTGCAGGAGGTGCCTGAGGAGACGCTGGCCGAGCACAACCTCAGCAGTGTGCTGGACAAAGCCACCGACGTCGAGGAGGGATCCAGGTATCGCTCTCATCTTTATATCATACTGGTTACGCTGTTCTAGGGTGTTGCTAGGCAGTTTCTATCATGCGAGCTCCACTAATTTTCAGTCATTTTCAACCATTAATTTGTTTATTAATTAATTAATTACTGTAATTAGTAATGATATATATATATATATATATATATATATATATATATATATATATATATATATATATATATATATATATATATATAAATATAATGAAATCTGTGCTTGTTTAGTAGTATCACTTAGTAGTACATTACTAATATAGTTCTGCTGTAATTAAAATATGTTACAATGTTAGCATTATCCAGACTCTTTTGTTCCCGTTTGACATGATAGATTTTTTTTTTTATGCAGAAGCCAAAATTAATTTTCATGTGTCATATGGTCATTTTGTTCAAGAAAAGTGATTTGAAGTAACAAGAACTGGCGTCCTAGTCTACTTTGAATCTCATAATTTGAGGACACAGTGTTGCCATTGTGTTTGATCTAGGGCTGCACGTTTTCAAGTTTTTCATTAACCGTTAACCGAGGCCCTTAGCGATTAATAATCGGTTAACCATAGTGTGCGCCAGGGTTTCCGTTGTCCGGTAATTTCCAGACATTGGCCAAAAAAAAAAAAAAAAGAAATGTCCGACAAAATTTAATCTCTCCGGTCAAATTGTCCTATTAAAACTACCTAATAATCCCGCCCACTAACACAATCTGTATTTGAGAATAAGCCTAAAATGTATAAAGCAAATATACACCGACCTTTGGCTATGTTATAAAGGAACAGGCTCTAGTAATGGTTATGTAACTTTCCGTGTTTAGGCGAAGGTAACAAGCAGGCTCCGCGGCCGCCTCGCTAAGGCTATGACTATGATATGTTTGACAGGTACAATATTTGAAAATCGATGATTATTTTTTTTAATTACATTTATATCTGAATTTATGTCAACCTATAGACTTTCAAATATCAAAATGTCATGAATTAATATGTATTTGTGTACAAAATGACATATAAACATATTTTCCTATTATATTTTGCCTGGAAACGCTTCCAACAAGGCGTCAGTTCTATTTCTAGCATGCACGCGTCGAGCCGCGCCTGAGCCGCGTGTCTCACGCAGGCAGTCTGCAAGCTCTAACCTGTTAACATGGGAGCCGAATTAAAAACAGACACGCCACGCAGCTGAGATGCTTTCGCCACGCATCCAGTGTGTCCTGACCGGCCTAATGATGCCCGGGTGTTGGCTGTTGAGATTACAACAACGAGGTTGTACTTGAAGTATATCTAAGCCTTGTTTTGCAATACTTGCATTTTGCCCCATCACTCTCAATTTTAAAGTGCTCCAACGCTGTACTTTTTTTTTGCCCGCTTCATATTAGAAAAATGACGACTTCTTGTGGAAATTACAAATGTCTGGGAGCGCTCTGGCGGTCTCTGGTGGTGCAAAAATGTATTACAACTAAATTCAATGCACGCCATTGACGTCACTTAACCGAGCAAAATGTTTCACTCGGTTACGCAATTTTTAACGGTTAATCGGTTAACCGGTTAACCATGGACACCCCTAGTTTGATCTTTATTGAATTTCAAATGTTCTGGCTTGGAATCAAAACTTTTAAATATGCAGGCAAGTGTCCTAAAGTGAAAATGAAATCAAAATAGTTTCTTTGTTATAGTTATTTGGGACTAAAAAGAGCAACCAGGGGTCATTTGGTGATTTTTACACACTTCTCCATCCCTACAGCAGCTCAGAGTCTGATATGGAGGAAGAGGATGAAGAACCGGAAGCGGCCGGCCCGTCCGATCTGGGTGGGGTTCCCTGGAAAGAGGCGGTGGAGCTCCACGCTAAACTAAAAGGAGAAAGCGACCCCGGTGCAGCTGATTACGACAATGGTCTTCATGATGGAGAGATGGACGAGGATGAAGAGGAGGAGGAAGATGAAGACGAGGAGGAGGAAGAAGAGGAGTCGAGTGATGGTAAGCAGTGCTGGTGGCTTCATTGTGCTTGTGAGGGTGATCAAAGTGTCTCGCCACAATGAATAATGGATGTAGATGGATGTCCTGGACAGAATGGCCTGTTTGATGGCGGTTCATTTGATTATAGAAGGCAAACTTGAAGTAGCTTATATTCTCTTTCTTTTTAGAATATAATTTTAAAGGAACGGAAAGACTGTAATGTGTTTGCTCTGTAGAGTCTCATTTGCTCTGTCCACTTCATATCATCTTTATGTATGTGGTGTCTTGCTCCCCTGATTAGATATTATACGTTCACCAGGGTTGTCTGCTGTCTCATATTCACAGAGAACTTCTGAAATTACATTTTCTCTTTGAGTAAGACTTTTTCTGATGAAAAATGTAAGACAAAAGATTTCCCAAGAGATTGCTCGAAGCCCAGAGCTTCAGTCCCTGATATATAATTTTTTAACACTGATATGTGTGATCAGCGAGACGTTGAATCATTCAGCGATTCTAAACTTGTTTATACTTATGTGATACTGTTACTCGCCTTTTCAACCTTTCGGCATTTTTAGATGTATCTGGCATCTCTGGCAAATCAACTAGTTTCCCTTTTTAAACTCTGTCTTTTGTATTTCTGCTTTATAAAAAGAACCTTTATAACTTTCTTTGACAAACTTTTTAGTCAAAGCTATTGTACAGGGTGAAATCTATCAAATAGCTGAGGAAGAGTTTGTGAAGAACTTTTGAAATGTTGAAATTTTTGAACATCTGTCACCCAATCAGAATCAAGGACAGTACAATACCATGGTTTAATATCTTTAGACAAGAATATATAGATCTTTTTGGTACTTGTATTATACTCTTTTACTCAGGGGTGCACGTAATTTTTTCAACCTGGTTCTTATAAGAGAACCTGGAGATTTTGTTTGGTCCTCACACTGCATATAGCGTGACCCATTAAATATAACTATAACAAATGAATTAAAAACGGTTATAATATTATTGCACTATTTTTTATTATAAATTAATAGTAAATAAACTAAATAATAGTGTGTGATAATATTATTAAAAATGAAAGGCAGTCCTAGTATTAAATACAAATAAAGTTATTTTATAGTAAACTTAAAAATAAAATGCTAATGTTTACTTACTACTGCTTTCTTTGTTTGCCTCTTTAAGAAGAATTGCTTTATGCATTTCCCAATTTTAAGTCGCTTTGAATGAAAGCATCTACAAATAAATAAATAAACGTATTTTCATCATATCCAAACTTAAAATCAGCAGGCTTTTATTTTGGCGGGTTGCAGGCAATAAGTATACGTGCTTCCGGATTTTGCACTTCTGTTGATTAAAGAGCGTCAATGGATGAATGTCACAGTTTTGCATTGTACTTTGAAAATGGCATTGCATAGCCTAGATTTATGCTTTCAGGTTGAAAATAAAATTTTGTGATCTAAAATGGTAATTGTGTATTAACAGCTGTCAACCATGTCGGTACGCAAATGCGCTGTCAGAACATATTTATATAACACATTTTTTATTTTGGTCACGCATGCGGACCTGCGGACCACTTACGTGCACCCCTGCTTATACTACATCATTCCAAAGAGTTGCCATATTTTGTCTGTTGATTATTTTAACTCAAAATAATAATAATTAATCCCCAAAATAAGTAACTCATCACCCAAATTATTCAATCAGTATACTGCCGCAAGTCTATACTGTAGCTGATACTACTGTTGAAGTCCTCAGTACTTCAGGTTTCTGAAAGGTTTCTCGTTCTATGTGTCATCCTGTATTGTGACAATATCATTTTTTCCCTTTCATCTTTTGCCTGTCACTTTTTTCTTGATCCTCTGCTCTGTCTTTTCCATCACTGTGTGTATGTGTGTGTGCTGGGGTAATTGTATGGGATGACAGCGGGAGAGTATTTCCCCTGGGACAGGGAGCTTCAGTCAGGTCTTTGGTTGGAAAATCTCACAAATGAAGAGGATACGGGTGTATTTAAAGGTAGTGATGCCTGTGGATGCGTTTGGCTTTAGCACATGCTGATACCTCATAACTTCAGCAATAACTGAAAAGTTATTTAGCTAACACAATTAACCTTTTTTCCTGCTTTTCTTCTCTTTTCTTATTAGCTACTGAGTTGTTTTAATTTAACAAGGCTATGGAGCTTTTACCATGAACATAATTGTTAATTGCTCTCTTTTTCCTGCAGTAATGCTGTTTGTGGTTAAAGTGGCATGCATTCACACCACCACATTGTTTTGAATGAGATTTTTCAGGGAGTTTTCACACTTCTGTGTAACATAGGCTAAAGATATTTTGAAGAATGTTGGTTACCAAACCTTTATTGACTTCATTATTGTATGGTCAAAACACAGAAAAATTGCATTATAGACCTAGTATAGTGATCAAATTGTTATCATTAGCAGTTCACTAATCTGGCCTGACTGTGATCCATTTGTGAACCATATCCCAGATTACAGTTTCAAGCTGACTCAGACATGGTTTGTGGTTTCACGCCAGATAAATTAACTGAATGCTGACATCAAGTGTACTAAAATTCACACAAAAGCTCAAGTGTGAAAGCACCCTCAGAGTTGATTGTTGCTTTTAATAAATTGCTGTCATATTTGAAGGATCCTTTTCTAATGCATGCTACTTTTCTTAAGTATATACTAACTTGGCACAGTCTATTCTAAACTATAATGCTTTCCTCTCTTTTTGTCTTCTTCAATGTGTCTGTCTGACCATTTTTGGCTGCTGAATCTCACTCTCTGCTCACATTGCTGCCTATGGGAACTTTTTGTGACCTGGACCCTTTTTACTTTTTAAACGTGATACATTTCTCACCAATTTATCCTACAAAATGACTGTGTCATCTTAATGGCTACCTGTAATGCCACCATGCAGCTAGGAACCTGCACATCCAGCAAGCCATACATCCAGTAGACCCTCTGGATATCCAGATGGACAACCACTGGACATCCAAACATGTTGAAGGACTGGTTGGGGTCCCCTTGCTGTCACCTTTAGGCTCTCAGCCCTCGCTGAACAACACCCAGCTCACACAGCCCACCTCCTCCACAGGTAACCCCATGTGGAGGAGTCATGCCTGGGGCCTGTGGCTTTTAGGGGGTAGTAGATGGTGCAGTTTAAACCTGGTATTAACTTGCATCTATAGATATCTTATTTTAAATATGCATTGCTCATTTTTAGGGCTGCTCTGATCACGATCGGCCAATCATTAATGCGCAACTCGTCAGTAAAGCCGGTCCTCTAATCAGCGGTAAATTCCATCAGGTGCGTGATTTCACATAGAGCAGCTATTACTACACGGAGCCGTTGTTAACTGAGAAGATGCACAAATAAACGCTGAAAATGAACGTGGATTTGCGCAGCTTCTCAGTTAACAATTGTTCCGTGTAGTAACAGCTGCTCTATGTGAAATCACGCACCTGATGGAATTTACCACCGATTAGAGAACCGGCTTTACTGACGAGATGCGCATAACGATCGGCCGATCGTGATCAGAGAAGCCCTACACCTTTTCAGTATTTTGATTACCTTTGCCATCATCTGCTGTGGCACTTACTTAAAGTTACTCTTTAAAAACGAATTTATTTGTAATTTTTGTACATTATAATCCCATAATGCCTAATCCCCAATATCATATTTTGTAGACAAAATATTACAGAATTAAAAATTTGGCATAAAAATAATTATCAGAATCTGACTTCTAGACAGAATTCCTCCTAGTGTTTTTCGCCGTTCACTTTTAGCTGGATCAATCTACATGAATGTTGCCAGGTGTAAAGGAGGTTTTTGTGTGTGTGTGTGATTTGCATGAGTTATTGCTTATTGATGTAAATTTATCAGGTTTCATCTACTATATCATTTTGCTTGCTTATCATACTTTCTGCAATCTTTCATCCTGCTTTAATATTTTTTCTATATCACACTTTGTCATTGTTGTGACATTGTTTTGACCTTTTACTGGTTGAGTTATTTGTTCTCCTATATTTTGTGTGTCCTTATTTCTCACTTTATCAACATTGTGGATATGCCCCTTTTTCTGTGGATCTCTTTGATTTATTCTTGAATGTATGTGTTTTTATGTTTTGCTGTGTCTGTGTATTTCATGTATCTGTTCCCATTCTCATTTTCCATTGGTTTAATTGTAGCCCCCTCCCACAAATCCATGTGTCATGAGTCTGTCAGAGCCTGGTTGGACTCGATGTCTGGAGGTAGAGAAGAAAAACAAGTCCAGCACATTATATTAGTGCTAATACATACACACATCAGTGCATGACAATACTACTGAACATGTAACACCACTGCAATCATTGTTGAACATTGATTGCATGTTGAAACATAACATGCAAAAACAAGTTGACCCCACTGCATGCTGGAGTGGCGAGACCATGTCTGGTGTGATAGCTATTTTCCTTCAGCTTAATCCAAACACACACTGCATCTGACATGCAGGGTGTGTTTAGATCCTTCATATTAATCCAAACACACACTGCATCTGACATATTCTTTCTGAAATAGTATAAATTATGAAATGTACTTAGGTATAATTCCATTTTGTCCCAGGATGCATGTGGTGCATCTGTGGAGGATGCAAAGAGCTTGTTGTGACATAATTACAAGGCACTATATCTGTATTGCGCAAGGCCACAGAGAGGTCATTACCAAAATGAACTTAAAACATTTCGGAGTATTTTTTGGCTCCGAGAACAGACACACACAAAACGCTTGAATACAACAGCCTTGAGCATGTCACAGAAGTGCAGGAAAAAAATTAGACTGAAAATGGTTGCAAATGATTCCAAAGCTTGCAAATAATTTCAGCTGAAGTTCAAATAACATAATGTATGCAAAAATGTGTTGGTGTGTGGAAGGGGGTCTCTCAGCTAAATTTCCCTCTTTATTTATGTTTGTAATGGTCAGTTTGGTGTCATTGCGTTTCATACTCTTTACTCACCCCTTCTCAACAGCTGCTGGTTTTGAGCCCCATTCATTTGACTGTGTGTAAATGGACCTGCATGCTTTTAACTGCTAATACAGTTTGTTTATTTCTACATTTTGTCATGTGCACTCATTGTGTGTTTATTTTAATGTTCCCTCAAGTCCATCATTTGTTAGCTACATGAATGATACAATCTGTGCTTGTTTTTTTGTTTTTTTTTGCACACATTCTTCATTCCTTGTCTGTTCTGTTTTGCTAACACCTTCTGCATGTTGAAGGACTTCTAATATTCCTGAATATAGCTAATAGTTTTTCCCTTTTCTTTTAGACTTTTGACCATTGTATTCATCTTATTTTTCTTCTCCTGTGATCCCAGAGCCCTGTGAAGAGGATGATGACCCAGAAGCAGAAGCCGGCAGTCCTGACTTTGAGCCAGGCACTGAAATAGATCAAGGTTTGTCAAATCCATGTGCCATTTTATGGTGATATATCATTATGCCTTTAGGAAGTTAACTGTTAGAATTTAATTCATTGAAAACCCCTTCACTACTTTGCTACATAAAATTAGGTTAACAGTCTTGACATTTAAAGATCGTCGCCTACTGACAAACATAAGATAATGTTGTTTTACATAAGTTAGTTACTTTCATTGGTCTTTGAATAGATTGTGTTACTTCCTCTTTTTGTAATTTATTTAATTTATATTATTTATACATTTGTCTAAATTCATGTGGACAAAATGTTTCCTTTTTAAAATGTATGTTTTAAATTCTATAATATCACAGAGGACATTCCCTCAGATGCAGAGGCTGAAGCTCGCTCACATTGCATTGATGAAGTGGTGATGCTTCCAGTGGATAATGGCAAAGCAGAGATCCAGGGACACGTTTCCAACACTGGTATTCATAACCTTATCATAATCAAATAAATACATGCCTTTTCCATTTCTGTTTGAGACTGATGCTTGCAAATGTTCATGCACTTGCATAACTTGCGTCTCTGAACACATTACATCAATTGCTTCATAATTATGCAGGCTTTAATGATTTTCAATGTCCATCAATATTTGAGCCAGTTTTATTTATCCTTGCAGAGAAAACGTCTGCAAATCCAATGGAATTGATTGTGGATGTTGTGCTGTCTCCAATCCAAAAACCTGCATTACCCATTGAAGAGGTGATACTGGGCTCTGGGATCTAAATGTCTTTGTCTGACTTGTATGCTGGGCATTTAAAAATGGTAAAAGCCTCTTCTTACTGTAACATTTTACCATTAATTTTCTCATTCTACAGGTAAAAGAAGTTTCTCCTGTAATACTAGTTAAATCTCCTGGTGCACGTTTTTTTCCTGAGCCCTATCTACTTGATGATGTCAAACCAAACATTCCCTTGCCTCTTAGTCCTGATGCTAAAAGTCCCTATTCACCTGCTGCTCAAATTATTGCGCTGTCACCCATCTGCTCCCAACCTGTTCCACAACCAGAAACAACGTCTCTTAAATCTCCTGTACAGCATGAGCCTTGTGCCTGCTCTCCAACAGGTAATCCTTTGTCTCCGATATGTACTCAGTCACAACCCTGCAACGAGCCACCCTCACCCCTCTCCACAAGCTCGCCTGTCAGGACTCAGCCAGTCCCAGCTATCACTTCCACTCCTTTGGCTAAACCTGCTTCTGAGAAGAGAACCAATGAACCCTTGAAAGATTCAGTGCCTGAGGAAACCCCCGTCAAGAAAACGGACCTCATTGAGGAGTTCTGGTTGAAGAGTGCAGAGATCAGAAAGAGTTTAGGACTCTCTCCTCTGGAGCGAAGCAAACCATCAGTGGAGAAGAGCATTGTGAAAACTCCAACGCCTGGATCACCATCTCCAAAGTCTTTCACCCCAGAGGACTTGTCTGAAGAGCATAAGCCTTCTTTCACAGGCCGTTCTGTCATACGCAGGATCAACATTACTTTGGAGGGTCAGGTTATATCTCCGGTGGAACCTAAGAGTAGTGGTTCTGAAAAGAAGGACTTGAGCAGCAGTTCAGGGTTGGGTCTTAATGGAAGCGTGACTACAAGTCAGACAGTAGCTAGTGACAGCTACAACAACTCTGATTCTACCATGCTTACCCCTCCTTCCAGTCCCCCACCACCTCCACCTAATGAGGAACCAGCTTCTCTCCAAAACAAAAGGTCCCAGATGTCCTGGGACAACCTTCTTGAAGCCACAGAGGAACCTAAACCTGAGACTGCACCCCCTAAACCTAAGACTCCAGTTAGCCCTCCTCAACCAAAACCACTTGTGGCTCCAGTTCCAGACCCTGGAACTAACCCACCTGTTGTTATGAGAGTTAAGGAACCGAATAAACCACGACGTGAAGAAGTGAGAAAGTCTTTTGTGGAGTGTGTAGAAGAGATACCATTTGCTGACGACGTTGAAGAAACATATGATGACCGCACTCCGGACACAAGTGTTCTGGAAAGATTTTACACCCCGCCAACCAGCAAGGTCAACCGTGAGAAGCCGCCTTTGCACCTGGCACTGGCAATGGAAAATGGCAAGCCCAACATACCTGGTGGAGTTTCCCAGACAGCAAAGGGTCCCCAACGTTTTTCTCCTGAAGCCAAGGAGATTGCAGAAGAGCGAATGCGGGCACGGGAAAAGTCTGTGAAGAGCCAAGCTCTGAAGGACGCCATGTCCAAGCAGCTTACGAAGATGAAAGAATCAGATGCTGCCAAGGGTGCTGTGGCAAAAGTAGCCTGGAATGTTCCTGAGACAACAGGGAAAAGCAAAAAGCAATCAAACACACTCAAGGACTCTGCAGTGAAGGCTTTGGAGTCCAAAAAGCAGACAGACACACCACCTGACCGTTTCTTCACCACACCAACCAGTAAGACCTTGGACAGTTCTGTCACATCTTCAGAAAGCTCAACAGGGGGCAAAAGCAAGAAGCGCAGTTCACTGTTTTCTCCGCGCAAGAACAAAAAAGAAAAGAAAGCCAAAAATGAAAGGCTCTCTGGCACAGAAGAGACTCCACCCAAACACAAGTCCCTGTGGAAGGCAGTGTTCTCTGGCTACAAGAAGGACAAAAAGAAAAAAAGACGACAAGTCATGCCCAAGCACATCCTCCAGCTCTACAACTGAAGACTCTGGGAAGAAGAAAGAATCACCATTGGACAGGTCCTCAGGTCAGCTAGAATTTTTTCATTTGAACAACTCCCCTTTGTCAGAATCCATCATTGTCTACGCCAGCTCTGTTCCAAAATCTAGTATAAATCCTAAATAGGCAGCTACTTTCCAAAACCGCATCAAAACCTTCATTTATTCTCATTAGATTCAATGATTTGACTCTCAAATGATTCCAGCAGACTCTACTGTTAATATATTGCTAAGATAATTTTGTGGTACCTATAATAAGCAAAAGTGAAAATGCCGTGAAAATGCCGACCAGTTCTCATTCAGGCTCACGTCAGACCCTCATGGGTTGTGTTAAAATCTTGCAGAATATTAATGAGTATATTTTGACTTACACATGTTTTCTCAAAGTCTCTTTTAACTGGTGATTTTCTAATGCAAAGTTCTCTCTAATTTACTGATGTAGATTTACGTCTGAGGAGAAATCTGAGCTTTTCTGAGGACTCTGATCTCTCCTGTGATGATGTACTGGAAAGATCCTCTCAGAAGTCCAAGGGTGATGTAAGTATATAATATAAATGGCTGTTTTTTTCCTCATTTGAGTCAAATGTTTTCTCTCTGCAGAGTCTCCGATTTTAATGAAATCTTTTACTCTTCTCAGCGTCATATGGACCTGTTTGACTTGGTATCAGATTTGAAAAAAGATGAGAAATCCAAAGAGAAGGATAAGGACAGGGCAAAGGAAAAAGGAAAAAGAGTAACAAAGAAGGGCAAGGAAAGGTCAAAAGAGAGGGAGAACGAAAGAAGAGTCAAAGAAAAGATTGTGAAAATGAAGGATGTGGAGAAAGAGAAAGGAAAAGAGGAGGAGGTATTTCAGTGATGTATTGCACAGCAGCTAGAAGCTACTTGGTTTCAGACAGAACATGATTGCAACACTATGGCAACAAACCAGTAAATATTTTAGATAAGCACATGTAAGAAATATTTTTCTATTTTGTATTTCTGTATTGCATTTCATTCGTAACCTGTAAGAAATCAAGTTTCTTTAGCCTTGCTGTGTTTGTCTGAAGGTGAATAGAGAGAGATTGGGGCTAGATGTGTAGAAGGACAAAAAAAATCATATTCTGGTGTCCACCAAAAATAATTTAACATATAATTTGTAGGCACTTTTAGAGTGCAGTGTTCATCTGACTTTCATAACTTGCCTAGTTTTGGTTGTGACACAGGTCACAGGTATTTTATTTATTTATTTGTATTTTTTAATTTTTTGGTATTCCCTAGCAAATCTTCTAGGTAATCTAGATTTCATCTGAAAAGGTCCAAAATTAACTTTTTGCCACACTTGCCATTGGTGGGTGAAAATTTCTGGCCATAGATAAAATATATATATATATATTTCTTACTAGTTTTGTTGGTTAATGTGATGAATATTTCACATTCTGTCTGTGAAATATTCAGTTTAGTTGCCGGGGTTAATTCTGGACCCTTAGTTTACTTGAGTAAAAAAACACGTCGCATTAATTTGTACTTTTGCACTCATCCCAGCGTCCTTAAATGTTAACTGTAGTTTTGTTTGTTGTCATAGAATCCTGATTTTGTTTAACTGTACATTAACCCATCTAATCACATAATTTTTGTTTTGTTTGTTTAATTTATTTTTCTAAGTCTGTTTATGTACCTCATGCACTGGCGTTCAAGAGATCGTATGCCACAAAGGTAGTGTGTTCATTCATTCCCATTGGTCTACCCGTTTTACGCTTGCCATATCACACCGTCATGCCTAACCCCCGTCTGTTATTGTTGGTCAATGTTTGCTTTGTTTTACTAACCATTTTCTGCAGCATGGCGAAGGCTAAAGCGCCCCCTTTCTGTTGGAGGATGTAACTGTATCACAAAACGTTCTTAAAAGGCTTTCTGGCTATTTACCTGCATACTGTTTTCTATACTGTGTACCAACTCGTTTTTCTTGTTTCATAGCTTCTACTAAACTTTCTTAAAAAAACTCCAGTCAATTATTTTTTGTATTTCTGTCTTACACTTTGTTACAATTTATTGGCTCTGTGCAATATACCAATGAAATACACAAAGAAATCTATCTATCTATCTATCTATCTATCTATCTATCTATCTATCTATCTATCTATCTATCTATCTATCTATCTATCTATCTATCTATCTATCTATCTATCTATCGTCATGGTCTGCAGATTTAAAGTTTGAGTCTTTTGTTTGTATTGTTTTGAGCCTTTTTTGTTCTTATGTCAGGTGTAGTACAATTGTGTGTTTTTTTTTTTTGTTTTTTTTATGGTGTACTTAATATACTTTTGTGTTTTTTATAATTTGTTGAATTTCCAGCAAAAATACATAAACAGTACCATTATTGTGATAAAAAAAAGTTATGTTTGATTTCTGTGACTTGATTATAATGCTAAAATCGCATCTAGAGGTGCTTTAGAATTGTCAGTCAGAAGTATTTAGTATGTTGTGGCAGTTCCTAGCTTTGACATTAGGCTCTGTTTTAGACTCCGCTGTAGTCTTCTATTCCACAAAATCCTTGCTTTAGACATCTATGAGATGCCAGGCAAGGATCCATCTATAACTGACCTGGACACCGGTTACAAGAGCGCAGGATCTTATTTTTAATTTCCTATTGCAGAAAACGTACACGGAGGAGGAACTCAATGCCAAGTTAACAAGAAGAGTACAGAAAGCTGCACGGAGGCAGGCCAAGCAAGAGGAGCTCAAGAGACTCCACAGAGCCCAGGTGAAAGCATACTAATGACTTTTTTTTCCATGAGGTTGTCAGAAAGTTGAATTTCAGCCATCGCTATGCAGAAGAAAAGAGTGTAAAATTCCAAAATGAACAAGAAGCTGCTTTTTGATTGCTCAGATCATTCAGAGGCAGCTGGAGCAGGTGGAAGAGAAACAGCGGCAGTTAGAGGAGAGAGGTGTGGCTGTGGAAAAGGCGTTGCGAGGGGAAGCAGGTATTTCTCTCTTTAAGTCTCACTTCAGTCTGAATGTTTCCTCAGATGTGCTGCTTAAGGGTTAAAGCCTTGGAGCAGATCTTCATATGTCATGCTTTTCTTTGTAGTAATACTTTGGTCTTTAGGTCAGAGCGCTGCTTGCTGTTGTTTCTAAATTCAAGCTTCAAACTACAGTGCAAGCTTAAAATTATGTTTTTGCAATATTTGCCTTATGATTAACTAGGTATACTAAGTATTCTGATGCATAGTAATGTTATGCCTTTTTTTCATATACAAACCTTGCAAGAAGGTTTTATTTAATCACTAAATTTGTGACACCAGGCTCAACATAGACATAACATTTGCATTACATTCATATGGTTACAGAAAACCTGGAAATGTCACGGAATTGTGATTTCCAGGCCTGGAATAGACAATGACAATTATAAAAAACTTGAAATTCATAGACTTTTTTTTTTTTTTTTTTGTAGTGGATATCTTTTTTTTCTAGTTATGCTCAGCTCTAAACTATTTAGGTCAAACTTGCTTTTTGAGCTTTCCAGTTGAGCTGCAATTGAATCTCAATACATACGATTGGCTGTATATCTGAAATCTCTGAAAAATAATTAAATGGCTGTTCTTATTATATTTCATGTGTTTTCTGCATTTAATTGCACATGACAAGCTATGACAAATTTGGATTTTCCTTTTGATATGTACTACAGTAACAGCTGAGAGAATTACTCCAATCCTTTCCATTATTGGATTCAAAATCAAGTAGCCGTAGCTCTAACAAATTAAAATGTATGGATTTGTGATTTGTGATTCTCTAGCAGTAGGGTAATTATAGGCAGTAGAAGAAAAATGATGAATTTTGCCTCCTCTCTCCCCTCCATCACACCTTTATCTAGTGTTTCTTAATCTCTTTTTATTCTTTACTCTCTCTAAGGGTTGTATAAAGGTACTAGTGTTAGTCCAAAACAGCGTAAGAGGCGCTCAGGTATCCATGGTCATAACTTCAGTAGTTGTTGTAGTCATCTCTGCGTATCATGCCATTCTCAAGCCGAACATCCTGGTCTCTCCTCATGTGTGTCTCAACTGCATGCCCCGTCAGTCCGGTCATGCCAAACATAGATTTGCATGCTGCCTCACTGGATGTGAGCCACTATAAATGATAAATAGGCTGTTTCTTCAGTTTTTAATCTATATCATTCTGTTTTGTGGATCCTAACATTGTAAGTCGTCTGTTAAATGCTATATTCTTGTTTTTTGTTCTTTAATATATCATATATTCACAAACTGCACACATTATCTGTAATATTTAGAGTTAAAATGCCTGATATACACTGAATAAGAAGAGTTTTAGATTGTAGATAAATAGGTAGAAGGGTGTTTAATTAAAGATAGAAAAACATATTCGTTTTTTCCTTGTGGCGGAACACAGCAATGCAACAAATCTATGTGCTCATCTACCATTACAGGACATGCAATATAAATGCAAGTAACTACATGTGTTTACATGCCGAATAACAAATGTGATGTGTGTATTCAGCATACCTTACTGTGTGAGCGTGTGTGTTTGTGTGCAACATATGCATCACTTGAAGCTACTGGCTGTGCCTGTGTGTGCAGTAACATGTTTCTAATATATCCTTATTATAGACTATTGGGGAGAGTCTAATTACAGTGAGATCCTGGATTTGCATCTGGGCGGTATGTATTTCAAATCTGTTGCTTGAAATGGACTAACATCTGACGCCCTTTTTTCCCCCTGTACTTACTGAGTCTTCCCTCTGCCTAAATACTGTCAGTTTGCCCTGCAAAATTTAATTTTGATTCACTTAATATATACAATATATATATATACACACACACACACACACACACACACACACACACATATATATATATGTATATATATATAATGTATATACACACATGTTTCAGTTTTAACGATTATATCATTTTTATAAAACTATTTAAAAATCAAACCAAACATTTATTATGTATTCTTTTAACCAAAAATTGGTCGCTTGCAAATGGCTCTGGCATTAGATTTGCTGTTTTTAGTTTTAATCAAAGTGTGCAAACTAAAAATGTGCCATTAGTATATAGCAGCATCTGAAATCCAAAATGCTTAATCAAATGTAGCTAGCTTGCAATCCTGATTAAGCCCCTCCCCTCTAGCCTTCTGTAGCTGCCTATGGCTGTCTGCTTTTACCCGCCAGCACTTTAGCTTTCATATTTTCCTCCCATACCTGCTCAGTTGCATAGAGACCCCGAGAGATCCCAGTGTTCAGTGCATCATTTCTGATTGCGATTGATCTAATCATGTGTGGCTCGTCTTCACTGTGTTCCCTAACCTTATATCTCATGCTGTGGATCTGTTGAGTGCTTGTTTGAATGACTGTGTTGTCTTGTGGTGTTTTGTTGATCACACTGTGAAGTTACAGGCAAGCCATGCCAAGATCACCCACGCAGACAGGAGATAGCGTGGAGCGCTGTTTGTGATGGTGTATAAATTACCCTATTGTTTTTAAAGGACATTGAGGCATTGTTTAAACCACCTTCTGAATCTTTTTCAATGCAACAAGATGTTGCAGGGTAATAAGGGTTATTTTAGGCATTTGTTTTTGGGTCTTTACACATGCTCAGAGTATATATCAACAATTGTTTAATTAGAAAACCCAGGTAAGTACAACATATTCACATGTTTAAATGTTCTGGTAAATTATATGAAGATTTGATGGAAACAGCATATGAAATCCTAAAGCAAGCAAAATTTGATAAGTTTGAAAAAAAGTTGATAAGACTTCTGTTTGGTGTTTTAATGCTGCAACCCCATAATTGCTTCTTGTGGCTACATTTTCTTTCATTTTTGTAAATGTTGCACATAGATTAAATGGCTAATATGTGTGCTGTTTGCTTGGACTGATTTTCCTGTAAAAGCGAGTTTTTTCATCACAACCTAGTTGGTGGTGGACCTGCTAACAGTTGGTGGATTTCTTGTAATTCTAGCTCAAACTCAAGCATAGCGGGAAAACTTGGTCGTCATATATATAAAAAAAAAAAAAACACCTAGAAAGATTTTGTTGCTTTCTGTGTAACTTTGCATTGGTCTGCATTTGTTTATGGCTTGTTTCCCGTGGGTCGTTTCCATGCATGTCCACATAAGAATGTGAGCTTGTTGCTTTTCATGGATCAGTTGTTACCAATTCTTCCCATAACTGCAGAGGATGAGCCAGTGAAATGAGATGAGTACTCAGTGCATATTAGATTGAAACAAATCCTTTGAATGAAATACCCCTTTTAATGTCTATTTGCTTTTTGCTTTTTTTTGATAGGGTCAGACTAGTGCTCACTTGGATAAAATAGGAAACTAAACCAACCTTCACATAAGACTGTTACATCAGTGCTGATTAGTTTCAGCCATTTCTGAATGCAAACAATGTTGAATTTGAGCATTCGAGGGTTGCGTTAACAAACTCCTCTGTGATAGCCCCTTGTTGTGAATTGCCCGACATCTAATTGTTTCAGCATTTTAAAGACCATTCTGTCATCCTTAGCTTTGCAGAGCATAAAACATTGTACAAGGATCTGGCTTTTAATTTGCTCCCATGCATCACTGGCAAAATCATTTACTCTGGTGCCAATCATTCTTCTAACGTTCATATGATGCATTTTTGTCTAGAGCTCTTTTTCCTCTTGTGGCTGAATTGACACCCGCCGTATAGATTGCTGATTTCCACATCAGACGTAGTGAGAGGATTGAGAAATATATTTTGCACCCAGGAATATCCCCAAAGATGATATAATAATTCAGCCTTAGCTTTTAGGAGAGCTGCAGTTACATACTGTACTTCTTTGATGTAGCCTGTGAAGGCATTAGGTTTGCTCTTGAGTTGCTACTTATTTGCCCTCAGTAGTGCCACAGAAGGAAAAGTTCAAAGAGTAGCATGATATTTCACGTCTCTTTCTCAGTTCATTCATGTTTGCGCTCTGTCCTGTGTCATTTCCTCCCAATATGTCACATCACACTGCTGCTTTCAGTTTCTCCCGATAGTTCGTTCTCTTTTTGATTTCGCTCCTCACTTTTATTTCTCTTCCACATCTCTTTCTTTCTCTCCTCTTTCTTGATTTCATCCTTCTGGTCACCTCCAACGCTCTGCTCACTCTCTCTCTATCTGCTATTGCGCTCTCTCTTTCTCTCTCTCTCTCTCTCTCTCTCTCATAACTTTCCTGTGTTGTGGAAGTTGAGCCCTATGTCGGGACCCCTCGCCGAAGAGCCCTGTACCTCTGCCCCTGCTGTGCCCCTGAAGGTAACGTAAACCCCGTCATGTTTTCCGCCGGCAAGCTGTTACCATAAAAACATGGCAAGCGGCATTACTTTGACCACTGGAGTACAGCCTTTGCCCTTCAACTACAAAGTCCTCTCCCCTGCCCATGTGTGTCCAGGCTTAGTGGATTTCCCCCAGCAGATTGCGTCAGTGCTTCTGATGTACAAATAGAAATTTGGAGCAGGCGAACAACTGGCTGGCTGGACGATATTTTTCAGTCTTTTGCCAATATTCGATTCCATGAGTCAATTGATGCTCCTGTTGTGAAATGTTATCACATATATATATATATATATATATATATAATTATTATTATTTTATTTTTATATATATATATATATATATATATATATATATATATATATATATATATATATAATATTATTATTATTATTATTATTTTTTTTTTTTTTTATTTGGTATCACAAAGTCATTATTATTTAGTGTCATTTATAATTAAAATCATTCATATCTAAGGAAATAATTAATTGTAATAATCAGGAATAATATTTATTACATTTTTAAACATGTAGTGTCCCATGCAAGGATTTTCATGAACATCTGCCCCAAATTGACTAATGAATCAGGAAATTTGAAAATTAATTTGGAAGAATTTTTGAGATTAGATGTTATTAAAATTCTATATCACCAACAAAAAATCGAATATGTGGTAAATGTTTGGTATATCGCCCAGCCCTCAGCAGTAGCAGCTTAAGTTAGGCCCATATTTAGGTTCCCTAATTGATCAAGTTTCTACTTTTATTTTCTATACACTTAAAACTTTCTAAAGAGGATGAGCATATATGCAGTTTTAATTAGTACATTAGAGCAGACCTGCAGTAATATGATGAGACAGATCATTAGTGTCTATTTTGGGGGAAACTGCTCTGCTGACTGTAAGTGTGAATTTAATTAACAGCATGATTGTCATCAGCTCAAACCAAGTTCTAAAACTGTCCCAACCTCACAGCACCTTTACAGAGCTGTATTGTGGTAATCCATAGATTATATATTCACTGTGTGTTCATATGCTTCCATAACACTGATAATTTGTTATGAAGGATAGCATGTGTAAGGGGAACACAGTAGGAAAGTGAGGTCTCCAAACTTGGTAGTCATTTTTATGTCTTTGTCTTACCATTACATTCAAATTTTAAGTCAACACGAACTTAATTAGAAATGACTGACATTTTATTTTATAAATTTGTGTTTTATATATTATTACATATATACTGTTCTCAGTAAATTTCTGGTTGAAATATCACAATAAATTAGTAAGCTTTTTACATTTCATGTTGACTGTACATGCTGTAGCGCAAGAGTTTGGCAACATTGTGTTTTTGTCAGTTTGTGATCTGGTGTGTGTAACTCTGCCTGTATAAAACTGCTCTTTTGGCACGAGGTTAGCGTGGCTGTTCTAAGACTGTTCTAACTGTGGTTCTTCTTTCTCTGTTCCTCTTGGGAAAAGCATGGGGCTGAGTGTGGGGGAGGCCACTCACAGTGCGTCCCTCTGGATAAGTTTAGCCTCCCTGTCCTCCGTTGTCACCGTCTCTCACTGTTTTTGTGTCTGAGGACCTCTACTTTGCCTCTGTGTGTTTAAAACAGTCAAGGCCAGCAACCGCGAGCACAGCCGTTTCGATATATGTGTGTACTGTCTTTTTCCCTTTTGTGTTGCTCTCCGTCAGCTATAAGTACGTCATGCTGCATCCAGGTTTGCCGTGTGATAGCTCATCTCAGTGCTTGGCTTCACTAGTGTGTTTATGTATGTGAGCGTAAGGATGGGATTTTTATAGATCTCTGGGACTGTACTAGCATGGGCTGACATGTACAGTTGTTCCCACATACAGCCGGTTGACAGTGTTCTGCATTGATCATGGACTTCAGCACATGCCATGAGGCTTTTTATGTTAGAGGAACGTCTAACTGCACTGCAGGTGAAGAAAATTCAAGTTTAACCCATAGCTCTTTTTAAAGGAATGTTCCAGTTTCAGTGCAAGTTTAAAGCCATTATAAAGCCAGTGTGATACTAATTATTTCTGTGTAGAATGTAATATTATGATACATGAGGAAAAAAATCTAACTTTTTGCTAATTTAATAAAAAGTATTGTTGCAATTATTTGTGTAATTATAATATCTAAAAAATATATGTAATATAATTGTATCAGTCTTTGTTATTTAGCCATATATATATATATATATATATATATATATTGTATAACTGTATATTTAAAATGTATATTTGTATTTATAATAATCATATATATTTTATGTATTTTATTCTATTTTTGTAAAGCAAAATTAATGTTTAATAAATAAAAAAATTAACAGCATTTATTTGAAATAGAAAAAAAATAACTCTTTATGATCAATTTAAAATATACTGTGTGAATAAAAGTGTTTATTTAAAATAATAATCCTTTGAACTGTCACGTGTTATTTATACTTATTTATATATGTATATTATTTGTAAATAATAATAATGTTTAAGAGGGTACAAATTATTTCTAACACTTTGCCACCAATACAGTCGGCTGTTGACTTATTCAGTCAGAGCTGAACTTGTAAAGAAACGGGAACATTTCTTTATGATAGGCCGTAATTATTGCCATGCCATTGGGCTAAAATGGTATACAGTTGGGTAACTTAATTTGTGGAGTAAACCTCCTTGGAGCAAACTATGGACCCACAAAGGTAAAACCAAGCTTAGATGTTCACACTTTTTGACATATACCTGTGACATTGGGTAGCTTTCATAATTAATAGACGTAGTCCTACAAAAAAGGGTTTCAAAGTTTGAAGCAATATCCACTGCCTTGAAAAAGACCAAATGCCTCAGAAGTCCAGTCTGATCAGCAATGATCATGATATGCTGTCCAATCAGAAGCCGTACCTCCACGCCATCCTCTGTGAACCCGACAGGCTCGACCTCATCACGGTCTTCCACATTCCCACCCTACTCTTGTCCTGATAAAGACATCCTGGCTTGGCTGTCATCGCATTTGCTGTGTGGGTGTCTGTGTCAGCGAGTGGTTAACTGCCAGGTTCCTCATGCTTCTACATTTTGCTTCTTGCAGGAATGGGTAAAAAGGACGATCCAAAGCTGATGCAGGAATGGTTTAAACTGGTCCAGGAGAAGAATGCCTTGGTGCGCTATGAATCGGAGCTGATGATATTGTGAGTAAACACCCAATTTAGGATTCATTGGCCATTTCCCATGGCTCAATACTCTTAATTTTAACTTAATTTTATATTCTAACTTTTTTCAAACTCTAAAAATAAATCAGAGCTTTATTTATTTATTCATTAAAAAGAAACCCATATTCTTGTATGTTAATGTTTCTCAGAGAATAAAAAAAAAAATCTCTCTCTCTCTCTCTCTCTCTCTCTCTCTCTCTCTCTCTCTCTCTCTCTCTCTCTCTCTCTCTCTCTCTCTCTCTATATATATATATATATATATATATATATATATATATATATATAAAATCAACAGATTTACACTGTTCTCCAAAACAACAGCCAAAAGTGGGAAAAAATATCTGCTGAACCAGCTTGATGTTTTTAGCAATAGGGTGTTTTACATTTGTATTAATTTTCTGACATTTTATGATTTTCTTTTTTAAGAGTATTAAATAAGCCAAAACCTTTAAGTTAAAAATTAAGAATTAGCATTTTTTAATGCATGCAAATCTTAATTATTTTTTGTTTATTTATTCATTTTCATTCATTTATAAATAAAAAACTCAAATGTAATATTAACAAACTAGTATATTGTCTGAAGTTGTCTGGATGTTTTTTTTGAAGTATTATACCAGATGCATTTATTTAAATCTGTTTTGCTCTGTTTACATGGTGTGGATACGAGATGCAATTACATAGTGACTGTGCCACAGATGTAATCAACTGTGACTCAAAGATGAGCACCAAATGGCCATACGTTCAGGCGAAAGGACAGTTTCATCAACAAAACCCAAATTACAAAGTGTTTTTCATCAAGAAAAGAAAAACCATGTTTGTGGAATTTCCATAGGGAGATATTAACAGTTTTGCAGTTCTTGGCTGCATCACATTTGTCATCAACTCTTACGTTCAGTCTGACAGTATTGGATATGTAATTACGTGTGCTTGTTTTTACATTTAGATTTTCCAGAATGTAGAAGTGCTCACTTAAGAGTTAATATTAAATGCACTTATAACTTTATAAGACTTTAAAATTTAATCTTTAGCAAATCTCAAAATGAATATCCATTTTTACAATGTACATTTTAAGGTAATGAGGCTACCTTAATATGAATATAATTATTAGACAGAATTTGCAAGTAGTATGTAATTATTAAATAGTATGTAATTATTAAATATAATTTTAATAACAGTGCAAGAAGTTTAAAAATAAAACTGATCAACCAAATAAAAGAAGATCCAACAGTGCTTTTAACGTTTGCTTTAGTTCTTCTCAAAGTACATGGCTTAAAAGTACATCTGCTCATCCAGACCCTCATGTTTGTCTGGACTGTTAAGCATAAACCAAACATCTCTGGGCTTTAATGGCAGATGGTTCCTTAATTTCCATGTTTCATCAAGGAATCCAATATCTTTGAACATCAAAGATCTCGGTAGTTTAATAGACATTTGTTCCCTTCTTCCATTCAATTCTACTTCTTCCTTCCTCTCTGCAGTGCTCGTGAGCTGGAGTTGGAGGACAGACAGAGTCGACTGCAGCAGGAGCTCCGAGAACGCATGGCAGTAGATGGTACTTTGTACTCCAGTATAGGCCTGATCATAATATTAAACCAAAAAAAGTGATACAATCAATTTTTCACTCTCTGCAGACCATCTGAAGACCGAGAAGGAACTTGCAGAGGAGAAACGGATTCTTAATGAAATGTTGGAGGTAGTCGAGCAAAGGGATTCTCTGGTGGCCCTGTTGGAGGAGCAGAGACTCCAGGAGAAAGAAGAGGATAAGGACCTGGAGGCGGTGATGCTCTCTAAGGGATTCAGCCTCAACTGGGCTTAGCATAACAAACGCTTCTGACTGCCAGACGTTCCCAGTTTCACTGCAGGGAGTGTAAAAAAATGCAGAAAGAACCAGTCCATCTTCCCCCTTGTTTAATTGGGCATCAAGAACGTTTACAAATCCACTCATGAGCACGATGATGATGTTTACGAGTTCTTCTGGCACGACTCAGGGCGTTTCTCTCGCCAGCCAAGGCATTGGTTTTGTGCAAGACGCTCTCATTCAGAATGAGTTTTTTTTTTTTTTTTTGGTTTTGAAAAGGGACATATCAATCCTGCTGATGTTGAGGAAGTCTGAGACTAATGATCTTACAAAAAGCCAGTCTTGTTTTTCAGACGACGTCTGGTTTAATCACCGGTTACGTTTTCATGGACTAAAGGTTTTTGGATAAACGTATAAGCAACAGACCTCCATGAAACAGATGAATGAAGTCTTTAGGTGTGGTTCACAGATAAGCATGTGGTAGACTTCTGTAATTGTCACAGACATCCTCAGCGACCGACACGTTGTGTTTGTAGCATCAACAATTGCACAATTTTCAAATCTGTCAGTAGCCACCTGATATTAGAGATACTGGTGTTTGCAGGGAACGCAACGATCTCAATATTACGCACTTCACTGATGTTGGTTTCCATTTGTCTCGAGCGGCATTGCCACACATATATCCTAAAATCAGTTTACAATCATTTATAATCCATGAATATCTGATACTTGTATTATAGTTTACATAAAGCAGTGGAGTATATATTAGTATGTAAACTTCCTCAATGCAGATAATTCATAAGAATATCTATCTACACACAATATGCATTGATGTACAATCAAGTGCGTTGTGCATTTATTGGTTGGTAATTGGATTTATGAACAGTTAAGGCACCCACTGCTTTTCTGACTTTATTTGGTATCAGAGCAGATGAAGAATTGGTGCCCATTTTCACATTTAATTATCTTCCACCAAGGTTTGGTGTCGTATTCCACTTTCTCCAGGCTTGGAGCAACATGCCTTTTTTTTAACTTCTCATGCAACAGCTTTACACATCCACAGAGTTTTCTTATGTTTGCAGAGTGTGTTATTTATAATTGTCTTTATAAAGTTTTATACCACGAGAAATCGTTCCAGCACTGTCGACAGACACCGGTGCTGATTAACAGCGGGAGCACGTTGTCATGCTCGTAACATCAATATTGCAAATGAACATGCCTTTTTCCTAAGTGTACATTTCATTTTAGTCACCGTTATGCTGTATAGATGGACACAGATTTTTTTGTTGTTGTTTTTAAGTACAGATAACTGTGAATGAAAACATACACATGGTCAAAGAGTTATTTAGACTAAAATGTTTGACAGATTTTATGGTATTTATTAACATGTGAAAAAAATGTATTATATGTAAAGTAAATTAATCCTAATTTTTAAAAATGTTGTTGGCTCTTGAAAAAGCTTCATGTTGCTAATTTGCATATTGGGTATTGGATGTATGCAGAGGCAATAAAACAATGCAGTTACAAATGACTACAGTGCTTGAAAGTTGTTTTTTCACACTTTTATTTTTTTTTGCGAATAAACTTCAACTTAATGTGCCAACTTTATTCAGATGTATTCTACCTTGATGTGCTTTTTTTGCAATGTTGGTCAGCTTTCAAGATTTAACCCATTAAGATTGTGATATCTGCATATGAATATTTTAATACATATATATGTGTGTGTGTGTGTGTGTGTGTATTTGCATAGGTAATTGTAATTGTGGCTTTTATTATTATTTTTCATATCTACCATGAAGCATTTAAATGTTTGCCTGTGTGTATACATACATACATACACACATATATATATATATATATATATATTTACACACACACACACACACACACACACACATACACTTAGTGCATTCAGGCTAACATTTTTTTTACCTAACCTGTGTTCCCTGGGAACGCAATGCTCTACCACTTGAGACACAGGAACATACAGTGTATATATACATTTTAACCTAAAACATACCTCTTGCCACTGTTCATTTGCACCTTTGCAAGTAACGTTACTGGTGTTTGCTTGAGGAAAGGGAAATTCGCTATTCAAATCTTTACAAAATCAAGCAAATCTTTTCAGACTTAAAAATTCACAACGATAAAATGCATATAAGAGGGAAACTGCTGTAAAAAATCTTGACCTTTGGAAGTAGGGAACGTTAAAAAATTCTTATGCAGCACAAAAACCAACTTTCGATTTCCAGTTTTAACAACCCTGTGCATTCATAATGGCGGGGGGAAGTTTGACTCATTTCTCGAATCGGTTCCCTTGAGCAGTTCATTTCAACTTTACACAGTTCAAAGAACGGTTCTAGTAAAATGATTCGCTGAATTATTTTATCACCTTTCTTGATATTTTGGAATATTATGCGCTAAAATGGTGCAGTACCACATCTTCGACTAAGTTTTATTGTTAAATTGTGTTTGTTGTAATTTTATGTGTCCCATTTCGACTATTTCAGAACCTTTTTTCATTATCTATCTTGGATGACGCCGGACGTGTTCGAAAGAGAGCACATTTACTCGAGATCCGCTCGCACCAACTCCATTTTTGTGAACCGATCCAAATGATTCATCAGGGTGATCCGAGTCCAGCTTCGAAGGCTGAAGCTAACGACTCGCGTCACGAGACTCATCGCTGAAGGACACCTCTGGCTTTGAGAATGAACGTCTCGAGTTTCAGAGACTGCAAGGTAAGTTAGGAATTTGTTTACAATGTGTAATTGGCAATACAAGTTTAATAGTTTCGCAAGCAATCTGGGTGTGGGTTTATCGAGATAAAAGTAGCAAGCTGCAAATCAGAATTCGTTCCAAATATCTCGTAAGCGTTTGCTAGTTTTGATTTATTAAATACCCGAAATTTGGAACGAAATGTTATTTCACCATGTCTGCAGTGCACTTTACAGACAGGACAACAACTTTGTATAAAATACCACCTACTAACGCAGCGTTGTAAACAATGCAAAGAATAAATGCAAAAAAAGAAAAGAAACACTGTAAGGGTTTCGGGTTGTCAGCAGTTTCTTTATCACAATAGATCAATTCCTCCTTGGTAGAAGAAGTAAAGTTAATGGGTTTTGCATGTTGTTCTACACTGTATATTGCAACAGCTATTGTATTAAATATTGCTTTGGGGGCACAAAACTAATTCAAGCAATCTTACATGGCCAACATTTTCAATTACCCTTCATACAGAATTTCATCTGTGTTGTGCATGTGTTGTCAGGCATGGAAATCTGAAGGTCTGCCGTTGTCCACCAGCAGTAATGAGGCCTGTAAACTATACGATGCTATACTCTCTCAGGTACATATACATACTGATACTGTGATAACTGAGTGCTTTTGCTGATGCATATATAATAACCTGAAAATTACTGTCTCTGGAGATCAGTATGTGACCTGGCGTAACAATGAGACACTGGGAGGAATAGAAGGCTGTATTACATCCGTCAAAGCTGCAGACCCGGACTTTGGTATGTGATTGCAACACTTAACAGTGCACTCTGTTAAAAGTCACTGTAAACAATGTTGTAAATGGCCTCTGGATTTAAATAGTAGTGTCCTGTAAAAATGTTTTTGTATATTACTCCACAGTGATTTCCCATATAATATTTTAAGTAATTTTATCTCAGAAATCAATAATGTCCATTTATTTATTTATTTATTTATTTATTCGGTAAGTAGCCTTTTAATAAGTGATAATGTACATTCATCTGGTTATTATTGCAAGATAAGCTCCTTCACGGTGATACAAGCCATTCACGGCTTTCCTAAGTCCTCATTAGTCTCTTATATGTGCTGCAGTGATGGGTCATGTGATCTCTACTGGGCTGGAGCTGGTGGGAACAGGAAGTTCAGTCCTGCGAGATGAGAGATTGGCCAGCGCAGTGAGGAGGACCCTGGAGTTGGCGAACTCTCAGGAGCTCACGTCCAGAGAGAGGAGCCATGTGAAAGCCGTGGAGCTCTTCTCTAAAGGGTGAGTTTACACAAAGCAGACCAAGTGTACAAGAGCACTCCACTGGTGACATAACAAACATTTCACATCCTCCTACACAGGAGGTGGATGGCATGGAGATTTTGCAGCCAATGTAATAAATTGAGTTTTTTCTGACTATTTTTAAGCCAAGCTGCCTTTGGCCCACAAGCAGTTATAAATTGGTTCTTTTGAGATTCATCTTCACTGTATCCTTGGGCAATAAAAAGTGTGACTGTCAAGTGAAAGTTTAGGTCTGATTAAAGTCTTTGAATAAAGAAGCCTTTCTTACAGAAGTTTTCCCATAATTGCAGTTCTCAGCACTAATTAATTTGCTTTACTAAAACCAAAAGTAAAAAAAAAAAAAACACTTTTAACCTGATAACTGTCACTCATGTTTTTGAAGATAGACTTGAATGTGCATGATACACACCTAAATTTTTATATTTCATGTCTGAAAACATTTTGTAACTTGATTTTGATGTGCCATTTACATGGTAATGCAATGTCTGATTTTAAAATGGGTTTTGAAGGATGAATTTTGAGATTTTATGTTTTCAAGTGATATATAACTTCTGATGATTTCTAAAATGTGATAGAGAAAAAGGCAACGAGGAAGTCTTTTTTTTTAAACAAAGGTCAAAGCTCCTTTTGTAATGTAGATTTCTGAGGGTGCACTCTTGTCATAAATTCATCTATTACTTTTCCTACATAATTTCTAACAAAAAATATTGGTATAATATATATTTGGGAGTCTTAGACCTTGCCAACGATATATAGTTTGTCAAGATTAGATTAAATTTGATTGTAATATAGTATCGTCAACGTAAGCGTCCCGTATACGGGACGGGGTGACATTTAACAGGTTAAAAGAGGGTTTGTAGGTGACTAACATATTTTATACATTATAGCCGGTAAAAAAATAATGTCAGGTTTGAAAGGGATTTGTGATACTTTTGACTGTAGTGCAGTGTTATAAAATAAAGCTATTAAAATCATATTCATTAGCTGTAATAAATGTGAAATAAAATATAAATATTAAATGAGAAACCTAAAAAAAAAAAAAAATACTGAATTACTAAAATTACAATGGTAAATAGAAGTATAGAATAAAAGCTAATTAAAATATGATTATATACTATAGTAGTATATAGAAAACATCGTTGTGTAAATGTTAAATGAATTGTTATGAATGTAGTACAGTAGATTGAATGGTGTGTTTCAGAGCCCTGCACAAGGCCTGTGAGGTTTGGGAGGGGATTCTGGTGGATCACCCCACAGACATGCTGGCACTCAAGTTTGCCCATGACGGGTTCTTCTACCTGGGTGAACAGACTCAGATGAGAGACTCTGTGGCCAGGGTTCTGCCGCACTGGAAACCACATATGCCGTTTTACAGGTAGGTGCCTGGCCAGTGCTCAACCAATCTAAATGCTGGCTTTAGATGTGTTTTTTACCATGTGATGAATTTTAATACTTTGATAATTATTAATAATTATTTTGTTTATTTTAAATTTTACTAGGCTAATTTCTTTATACCTTTCAAAAGTCAAGATTGGTCTATGTGACTAAAACTATTTTAAAATTTCCTGTAAGTGTAAAATTGAAAATATAAATTTTCTATATAAAATGTTGTTTTTATTGGATGTTTTTCTCCAGTTATCTTAAAGGGATGTATTCCTTTGGGCTTCTTGAGACTCGTTTGTATGATGAAGCTGAAAAAATGGCAAAAGAGGTAGTTTTGTTTAACTTTTGTTTATTAGTATTGCTCACTACTTTTTAATGTTATGACACTATAATGTAAATAAATGACTAATTCGGCTATTAAGCATGCAATATTGATTATAACTGTATTAATATTTTATCTGATAAACATTTTTTATACAGTAGACACAGTAAATTTGCTGTGCTTGTCTTGCAAAAGTGAAAACAAACAGAATTATAATAACCATTTTCTCAACTCCAATTAAGTCCTGTCTACTGGACAATGAATATTTTATAGTTCCCCACACAGAAAAAATCTCTTATATATTTTTTTATTTATTTTACTTGTTAATGTTAAACCAGCAAATAAGTGAATACAATTACATTTAAAGTAGGTATTAAAGTATTATCTGCTATATAAAATAACTGGTAACACTTTAGAATAAGGTTCCATTAGTTAATGTTAGTTAATGTATTAATTAACATGAACAAACAATGAATAATACATTTATTACTGTATTTATTCATCTTCGTTAATGTTGGTTAATGAAAATACAGTTATTCATTGTTAGTTCATGGTAATTCACAGTGCATTAACTAATGTTAACAAGCACAACTTTTGATTTAAATAATGCAATAGTAAATGTTGAAATTAACATGAACTAAGACTTATAAATGCTGTAGAAGGATTGTTCTTGCTTAGTTCATGTTAACGAAAGTAGTTAACTAACATTAACTTATGGAACCTTATTCTAAAGTGTTACCAAATAACTTTATAATTCCTTATTAACTGAATGCACCGTTATTGTAATGCATTATGCCTGCAGGCCCTGGCTCTGACCCCTGAGGATGGTTGGAGTGTCCACGCTGTGGCTCATGTCCATGAGATGAAGGCAGAGATGGACAAGGGACTGAAATTCATGGCCTCTACAGAGAAAGACTGGATGGTCAGTCTCAGAAATACTGCAGAGAACATAGAAAGATTAACATGTAGAAGACCTTGTAGAAGCAAACTGTGTAGCAAATAGTGTATCGTGTCAATTTCTTATTTCTTATTTCTCCTTTAAAGGTGTGTGACATGTTGGCATGCCATAATTACTGGCACTGGGCTCTATATCACATTGAAAAGGTAAAATTGAAAAGGCAACAAAATTATAACCACTACAAAAAATTTTTTTTTATCCATTTGTTTGTTCATTCACTTCATAAACCTCAGGCATTTTAAAGGGGGGGTGAAATGCTCGTTTTCACTCAATATCATGTTAATCTTGAGTACCTATAGAGTAGTACTGCATCCTTCGTAACTCCAAAAAGTCTTTAGTTTTATTATATTCATAAGAGAAAGATAGTCTGTTCCAGATTTTTCCTGGAAAAACACGAGCGCCTGGAGGCGTGGCGTGTGGGCGGAGCTAAAGAATCACAAGCGCCAGTAGACTTTTGCGTTGAGAGCGTTTGGAAGCTGTGACAGCTGTGAAGGCTGAAACTGAACGAGAGCAGCAGCAGCAACGACTCGCTCCGAGCGGGGCTCGAACCCCGGTCTCCGGCATGGGAGGGGACGCACTAACAAGGAGGCAGAGATATTTGAAGCAGTTTTACTCACCGCCTGCGGTTCCAACACACGATCGTGACCCTTTTTCGTTGGGATTGCATCATCCTTAAGAAATAAACGATTCGCAAATCCGTCGTCAAACTGGGCCTTGTTTGTAAAACAAGCATTATAGAAATGCAGGGAACAAACACAAACACTTGCACAACTCCGTTGATGCTCTGTAAAGATAAACTCCATCCACTGGTCCCTTAATGCTGTTTTTTTGGTAATCTGTGCAGGGTTGTCTTGCCCTGGCAACCAAAAATACACTTCTTTTGTGACATTTCGCGACGCTCTCGCTCTGATCAGGCTGTGCTCAGCCTCTCAGTGCTCTGCTATACAGGAGCGCGCGCTCTTCCGGCAGAAGTGCCAGGAAGAACACATTACAGTAATTGTTTCTTTTTACATATATGCGATTTATTCTCTTTCTTCCACAGGGGAATTATGAAGACGCTTTGAAGATTTTTGATGAGCAGGTCAGTGCATTACTACTGTCCACATGCTACTAACATTTTACTTACTAACAAAGAAGTGGCATAATACTACAGTGGTTTCCAATTTAATACCATTTTTTTTGTTTGTTTCTTTCTTCTGTGTATCATGGTAATAGCATGCTATTCTTTAAAATGCATTGGAGTACCATGTCAGTACCAAGGTACTTGAATCTGTTACAACATTCAGTGTATATCAAAGATAGTGCCATCTAATAATACTGACGGTACCACTACAACACTTTCTGTTTCAAGAGTAAGATAAATGTTGCAGGCAGACAGTGAATGTAATTAGCCATACCAGATGAGAAGTGTAAATCATGCCATGTGTTCAGTACGGATTGTGACAGATTCAGGCTGGTAAAAGTTGAACTGATTTAGACAAGAGTATATGGGTGTCAGTGCAAAACATTTAAACTAGACTCTTGAATTTATAGGAATCATTCACTCATTTACTGTAGGGACACAATGTAAACAGACCATCAGTAAATGGTAATTAGATGTTTTTCATTTAATAACTGATAATTCTTTATCTTTCAAAATCTTTTTGCACCTGTTAACGGAGTGTCCATAAAGGAGTGTCCATATACATCCTGCGGTGTATGAATTGATTTCACGACCTGTCAGACTCATAAGATTATGTGATAATGTTAAAGAAGATGTGTAATGTGTATAGTGGTAATGTGACATTTAAACCTTTCTCCAGGTTTCTCAGCGCTGTGTGAAGTCTGGAGCCATGCTGGACATCGTAGACTCTTGTTCACTGCTCTACAGACTAGAGCTGGAGGGTGAGATATCATCCCAACTCAAAATAGAGTTGGAAAACAATCCACTTCACGGTCTCTGAGCAGGAGCAGACAAATCTTTCTGTTGAGTCCGTTTCTGTTCGGAATCCATCAATAGCCAGGGCATGCTGAACACATTAGCATTTGAGCGTTTAATCAGTGCAGGTTGTCTAAAGTCTGTGCGAGAATATAACAAATCTTAATAATAATATATAAATATATGAATATTGTTAGGCATGTTTCTGAAGCAGTTTATTTTTGGTAAAGAAAATGTGGGCATGGCTTGTATTATAAATAACAGGACTGGGCTAAATTTAAACAGAAAAGACACCGGAATTCGTTTGATTTTGTATAATAATGATAATATAAAAGATACACTAATCTTTATGCAATTTATATGTAAAAAATCCTGATTTATGCTTAAAAAAAACATTAAAACAATTTTGCCTTATAAGAAAAAAGTGATACATTCTCTGAAAAATGAAAAACTATTTAAAACTATCTCAAGCTTAGACGATGCAAAAGTGCTGATTAAGAACATTTTTGCTATCAAGTTCCTTGTTAAGGCTTGAGAAAACATGTTTCTCTTCATGTTTCTTGAACGAAGATACATGTATTGTGCAATCTGTGAAGTTCAGGTCATCTAGAAGATATTTTATCCTTTGGAACATGAGGATTTGTGACGTTCCACAGAGAAGATAAAGGGAAGTTCCACCTTTCCGCCCTTGATCTTAGGGTGATCTGATTTGAAAAATGGCTTACGTAACATAAAACTGCTCTTGCTCCATTTTATTAAGCCTATTTTTGGGCACAGTACTGACATCATGATCTGTTTTCAAGGATGCATTTAAGGTCTTTGGTAAAAGCGTATAGTCAGGTTTTATAAAGCTTTTCACAAAACATATTTTAAAACAACTTTACAGAAACATTAACTAGAAATACTAATCAGTATGTAGTCATAATGCTAATTTAGATCAAATAGTGCAATTATTTATCTTGTTATTAATGAAGTAGCATCTGAAGACTTTTAAAGCATGCGAATTATAATACCCTGCAAACCATGCAGCTTTTTTTTAGTTTGTGTTCTATGAATGCATTTAGCAGCCAGTGAAGCGTCCCTCGCTGTCTGGCTGGTTTTGCTGCTGGTCGGCAAGGTTCAGAGACTGAATGTGGTTGGTTGATAACAGGAATAATGTGCTGAAATGCATCAAAAGTTGTGCGGCTATGTGTATAAAATGTTTTTCATTGCAGGTGTGAGCGTGAAGGACCGCTACCGAGAGCTGCTGCAGGTGACCCAGCCACATACAGAGGACCACACGTTACTTTTCAATGACCTTCACTTCCTCATGGTTTCCCTGGGCAGCAAGGAGACCACCACCACTCAGCGCCTGCTGGAGAGTCTCCAGGAACTAGCTAAGTGAGCCGCAAACATTACATAACCCACTCAAGAGATTACATTACAGCCAGGTTCTGCTCACGGGTGGGAGTTTGTGGAGGATGAGTTGTGGATGAATGTAACGTGTCTTGATTTCTTAGAAATGTCCCTGCTCCGGGGAAGACTAGGGTTTTCTAGGCTGATGCGCTGCATGCATATTTATTCCAATTTGTCACATCAGCCAAAACAAACGTCCAGTAAAAGTTGAACAGAATGAGCACCGAGTGTATCGAGAGTATAACCAAGCACAAAAATACATTCCTTGTCGGCATGCTTTGGTTTATAAGATGATGGAGAGGAATCCTCTGGGAGCTGTATTTTCAGTAAAGCATCGGTTCAAATAAGGCAGTGTTTTCACAAATAGCACAAGGTTTTTCATTACCCCCTCTTAATATTTAGGCTTTTGGTAACAATCTGACACACACACACACACACTCAAAAAAATAAAAATAAAATTAGACCTTTGGGTTGACACTGTATTTTATTTCTACTCACCATTGGAGTAAAGTTTGGATAAATTAATAAACCTGAAGAAAATCAACAAACTAAACTCCAATCTTTTGCAGTGTCTTGAAAATATATATATATATATTACAGTATTTCTGTGTCCTGCATGTCACGTTTTTGGAAGTCACTGCGAAATCTGTGCACAAATACCCATTCTGTGAAATGTCCATTTTAACACGTTCCCTCCTCCAGAGAACCGGCAGAGAACCATCAGCTCCAGATAGCCGAGCGTGTGGGGCTGCCCATGTGTCAGGCTCTGCTGGACTATGAGCAGGGAAACTACAGTCAGGCCGTGGAGCTGCTCAAACCCATCAAACACCGCTTTGTAGAGATAGGGGGCAGTGACGCTCAGGTCTTCCACCGCTTCACTACTGCACAATACATATAAGATAAGCAGTGATTCCATTCTAAACAACCTCTTCATTTGTTCTTCTGCAGAGAGATGTTTTCAGTCAGCTTCTTATTCATGCTGCCATGAAGTCAGGAGACAAAGAACACCAACGGTTTGCCAGGTAAACATGAAAGTGGAAAATGGTTTTCAAATAACTAATTTGTTGTCTTTTGTGCTTTAATGCTGCACTTTAAAGGAGTTGTTAAGCTCACAGTTTAAGTTTGAGACACATAACATTGTCCTTATGCAGAAAGAATGTTAAGTTTACATACCTCTGGCAGAATCTAGAAGATACTTCAAACATTTTGAAAATAGAAGTGAGATCAAAGATAATAATAATAAAAGTAATAATAATTTTATTTGACATAATAGGTGTGTTCATAATGTTCCACGAAGAAGCCATAAATAAATAAAAAAAATAAACAAATCATTCAGTTCGGTTAATATTATTTGTCTGGTTAAATATATGAATGTATTTGTCAAACAGCTTTAGCAGCAATAAAAAAAATATGTTTTAGTTTTCACAGTGAAATAGAAATTAAATAAAAAATGTATACTAATTTGTAAAAAAAAATTATACTTCACGCATTTTTTGTTTGTTGTGGGTGGAAAAAATCGAATTTGAAATTGCATTTGATAGAGTTTGAGTTTTATGTAATGAGAATGTTTGTTTCTTTAAACCTGGGTTTTTTAACTTGGGAGTTTTAAGGGAACTGATTCCTTTTTTACCCTCCTAGTCGCTATCAATGAATCTGTGTTATTAACACAGATGTCTTTCCAAGCTAATAGTGCAAAAAAATATATACTTTAGATAACTGAAGATCAAAATAATAGATCAAAAGGCCGTGGCCTTTCAAAAAAGAAAAATCTGTGAAAATGCGCTGCATCCTTTGAACTGGTTGTGAACAAAGGCACACAACATTTATTTTCATGTAGAAATTAGTAAAAACTCCCATACTAGCCCACAGGGTTTCCATTAAAGATAAATTGTCATGTTAGTTGATGTGCTAATTATAACCAAACTGTCCGCAGATGCCAGGTATTTCTGTGTAATTCAGATACAAACAGAAATTTACATGATGCATTTCATCAGTATTCAGTGCTCAAAAATCGAAACTCTTCCAAACTGCAAACTCCCACCTGTTCTTCACAGGTCGTGCATAAAATGAAGTGCACGTGAATATTTTTAAAATGCCTCATTCAGACAGAAATGTTCTCCTGCAGGAACTTTCTTGGACACTTTCTGAGGAAGCAGGTGTTGTGTGTTTTTGTCCCTAGATCCATGCTGATCGAGAGAGATACAGTGCGGCCAAACTCCCCGCTCACAGACCGGCTGATCCAGAGAGCCCACTCCTTACATGTTTAAATTCAGACCCCTTTCCCTACATGGTTAACTGCCTGTTCTCTGTCAGTTTAATTACAGGCCACTTTGCTAGCACATTTGACTATAGACATCAGATCAGAGAGCCTGAGTACAGCCCAAGAGCAGCACTGATTAAAGTATTGTGTTTAATGGGTTCACTCCTCCAACAATGTCAAACTGTTAGTCTATACATTGCAAGGAAATCTTTGAAAAGATTTTCATTTTGCATGATTTCAAGTCCAAACAGCAGACATGGAACAAATGACCATGATCATTCAGTGGTGTGTGCACTAAAAATAAACTTAAAAATATGACTCCAGACTTTTGAATTTGTAATGAAAAAAATAGCAATCCTTTACAAACTTATTTTTATTTTTTATCAAATAACAGAAAAAATGTAAACCAAAATAGCAAATAAATAAGAACTGGCTCCAAGGCAGAGTGAAATGAAACTGAAAGGAAATTGTGTTGGAAGTGAGAGAGCAGTCGGTGCAGAATGAAAGCATCACTCCAGAATGTGAGAGAGTTTGGCGGCACTGCAAAGGATTGTCTGCTGCCTCTACATGACAGATCCCATCTCTTTCTGGATCTCAGAAATGAGGATCTGAGACAGAACGATGCCTGCGATCTGTAGATCAAACAGAAGAACTGTCAGGACAGCAGTGTGTATGGAGAGAGGATCATAATTTCAGCTTTTGCCCAACGTTGTCTAACAGCTAACCCTTCCACATGAATTATTAAAAAGGTCACACACAGATACGCTTCACTGAGTTGTAATAACAGACACAATATATGGCCAGTTACTTTGTCAGTTTCTGCTCCACCAATGAGAATAGTTTATGACAAATCCGCAGCAGAATGGACTAGTGTAACTCACTGCAAACGGCAAGAAAATACTTTTTTTCCTTTCTGAATGAACCACTGATTCTGAATGGTTGAATGAACGACTGAAAAACTTGCTCACTCAAAGACAGTCAGGCCTATATGTTTTGTACCTGAATGAATTTTGAGTGAACTGGGTGAATGATTTAAGTACTTTTTAACCCCTTACTTTAAGACACAAACTAAGGGCCTGTTCCAGTACCTGCATTTGCAGAAATATACCGCCAATATCCAACAAAGGATAAATGAATGGAAAATGCATCATCAATTGGCCTTTTTTTTTTCTTGGTTGATACACAATGTGTATCCTAGTGGATGGAGCATAAAACTACAAGTTACTTGTTGATGAACATTGTGTGGTCATTACTTGAGTTGTGCTTTGGCTCCGCTGTTTTGCACAGATCAATCTGATGATGTGATAAGTATAAGCCGCTGCTGTTTTGACAACAGTTAAAAATAAATGTACAAAAGTTTGGCAGTGCTGACACTAATAATGATTGCATTTCTTATCAGATAAGGTGAAACAGTTATAACTATATAACTTGGCTTGGCTGTTTAGAAATTGACCCTAGTTTTGTGAACTTAGTCAGCGAACAGCAAACGTGACGCTATGCTATGCAATGTTGATTCATGATTTATTACAGACACTGTTGCTTTCCCTTTTATGCTTGCAAACACTTTACTTGAGGTTTATTTGTTGCGACTTCAAGCTTTTCTGACACCTTCAACAGAATATGCATAGTGCCATCATGTCCATGTAAACATCACAGAATTTTCTGCCAATCCTTTCACGTCAAACAATACGTCTGAATACTGGAAAATAATTAAGCCCATAAACCACACAGCTTTTCATTCTTAAATGTGACATTTTCTTCTGTTTTTGTTTAAGGAATTGCATTTCATCCGCTCTGTCCCGTTTAGAGAGTGTTTATCCAACAATCACCGTAGACATTTGCCAAGGGAACAGAGATCATAATATTTAGGTCTGCCAAGGAGTCGCTCTAAATCGCTGATCTATGTTCTGTTTGAGTCTCTTATCAGCATTTAGACACGTTTCACAGATTTAGCATTTCAGCCAAGCAGCGGTCATTCACTGTCTTGAGAGGCAAGAAAACAATTCAGAACTCATAAATTCTCCTCGAGTTGCTGCTGTGGCAACTGTGTTGAAATTGAATCTTTGTATTACTGATATATTTGGTAAACCCAGTCTTCACAAAGCTCTTACTGATGTGATTATAACTGGGGTAGTTAGCGGCACAGGCCTTCATCGTTAAAGATAAAGGCACAGAGGAAAGGCACAACGCCGACTTGACATTTTCAATCCGTCTTTCGTGGCACTTTGTTGCAGAGTGCAATAAACCAATGACCACATACAGTTTTGTTGAGGTGATTAGATGAAGAATAATACAACTTTACTTTTGCAAAGTCTGAGAACTACAAAGACTGAGAACGAAAGGGGAGGGATTGTGTTCAAATAAAGGATCAAAATGAAGGATCACTGTATAACTGAACTCAAATCGTACATTTCTGAAAGGCCTTACTGTGTTTGCTCGAGTCTTTCAGGTGGTTGTAAGGGTTTTGCAGTGGCTAAAGGTGGTTGCTAGAATGGTATGCAGAATGGTTTCTTGAACATGGACCAGTAAGTCTCTATGATGTTTCTCATCATATATGTGTTATATCCTCCTGGTGGAATTTTTTATTTATTTTTTTACCCTCATTTCATCTTCCACTAGGTGAAAATTGATTCTGATCTCTTAGAAAATACTTTAAACTTCTGAATTATGTTATGATTCATATAATAAACGTTATATATTAAACAAGTAAGTGTAAAGTATTAACAAAGACTGAGCTAAGAGATATAGTAATACTAGTTATAATTTCTCTATCTAGCACCACAAATGAATCTTACATGCTTTAAGTCTCCAGTTTGACTCAATAAATCAAATATATATTCTATTCCACAAGGACACTTTAAATTGATCAAAAGTGACAGTAACAATATATGTTATAATATATTTATATTTCAAGTAAACGCTGTTATCTTGAACTTTCTATTCATCAGAAGAAGAAAACAAATCCTGAAAAAATGTTTTATGGTTGCCAAAAAAAAGATTGTTTTCGTCATTGATCATAACAATGTTTCTTGAGCACCAAATCATTACAAAGATTTCTGAAGGATCATGTGACACTAAAGACTGGAGTATTGGGTGCTTTGCATCACAGGAATGAATTAAGTTATATTTCAATTATAATAATATTTCACAATAATAAAGTAACTGAAGTGAAGTAACTGCAGTTTTGATGAGCATGAGAGATGTCTTTCAAGAACATCAACACTCTTACTGACTCCAAACTTTGAAGTGCTATTTTTATTCTCCCAGTATATGGATTTCCGAGGCAATTATGCAAAGACGATTATATATAATACAGTTACTGTACATGTGTTGCCACTAAGAACATTTGAGAGAATGTTTTAAATTTGAAGCGGTGAAACTGGGGAAATATAAAACAATATTTAAAAAGTTACTTGATTAAACCAGTGAGTGCTTGGCTCTCACCTCCTCTGGTTGAGGAGTGCAGCATGAGAAGGGAACCGCACATCTTTCAGTGCTGGGGTTCGACGGGGTGCAGTGGAAGTACAGGTTCCAGGACCAGTCGGTGTAGTTGTTCCAGCCACAGCATTTGAACTGTAAAGAGAAGCGAGGAAGCAAGGGAGAGGGAGATGGTATTTTTAGACCTTGTCTCTCAGATGACATATTCACCTTCTGTCTGCTGGACCCATAAGATTTTTCATTGTAAGAAGGACAAGGTCAAGAGAACATACTGTACTGTACTGTATTGTATGGGAGAGCAGAACATTTTTCTAAATTAGAGAGTCATGCATGTTCACATTACCCAAATCTGCAGAAAATAACATGATTTCAGAATGTCCAAGCTGAGACAATCTACTAAAAATGACAAAAAAACCACCATAATTTAGGTTCAAAGGATTTGTGTTGGGTCGCTAAGATTTTTATAAAATAAATAATAATTTAATTCTGCAAGGATGCATTGAATTGACCGAAAATGACAGGAAAGTATTTTATATTGATACATTTTTATTTCAAACAAGTGTTGTTCTTTTGAACACTATTTATCAAAATAAACAAATAAACAACATTAAGCACCACAACTGTTTTCAACTTTGAGAATGATTCTTAATATTTCTTAAGCACCAATGATGCTGAAGGGTCATGTGACACTGAAGACTGGAGTAAATTAGACTATTTCTGAAAAAATAAATAAATAGAAAACCGATTTCAAACTGTAATATTTCAAAAGATGACTGTTTTACTGTATTTTCAGTCAAATAGATGCAAAAATAATAAACTTCTTTTAGAAACATTAAATTTTCACAAATCCATGGCAAATGTGTGTGTATATATATATATATATAATTATAACCTACACGTATATTTGTCACATAAAACATAAAACAATTTAATAAAAGGAAGATTGCGTTTATGAGGGTGTTTTATTTATTGACTTTCATTTTTAATTTTGGTTGTAGAAATGCAAATGGCATGGCCTGATGCATGAAAAATGTGTGCAGTTTAAAGCAATTGGCACATTGTACCTACTTTTAGGTGAAGTCCATGAGGTTTTGAAGGTCCAGATCATCTCGATAGTGCACGATGGCTTTTAAAACAAATTTCCCCCGAGCATTGCGTGACGGTGAACATGACACTTCATACAGTGTATCTCCATATGTACCTAAAATCAAACACTTACATCTGGGCTGTATATGCATATGTAATTGTGCTACAGGAGACAGGTCGACAGCACTAATTCACCATGGCGTCTCTAATAACACATGCTTTAATGTGCTAATTAACTCCAGGGGTCCCCTGTCAGCTCTTCTAACGCTGGCATGTTCAAGAACCTCTGAATGTCGTTAACAGGAAGCCTCCTAGAAAGCCTCCATTGAAACAGAACATTTGGTTCCACTTTGATGTTGCAAAGCTCTTTAATCATTAAGCAGCGACGGTGCTTGGAGCGACGTCCTTAAACTGCCCTGTTTAACCGTGTGGGCTGCGCTCTGATGGAGAAGTATAATGTGATGTAATACACTCGATGGGACCTTCTCCTGGACTGTAGAACTTCAGGAGCTCACTGGTTGGATGAGGTAATTGTAGAATAATAGGAAACTCTACAGCGGGAACTGACATTAAGGGTAAGATGAACAGTGGAAGTGAATGGATCGCTTTTAAATTGACTTGTTATCGCATGAGATGAACCTGGAGACTGACAGATGACTGCTAAGATGCCAAAGCCTAATGTTTCAATTCATCTGTAACAACCTGCT
The DNA here is from genome assembly GCF_003368295.1 of Carassius auratus. NCBI lineage: Eukaryota > Metazoa > Chordata > Actinopteri > Cypriniformes > Cyprinidae > Carassius > Carassius auratus. Next base: position 5,369,931 of record NC_039285.1, read on the forward strand.
GTGTGTGAAATACATAACAATGAAATATGTTTCATATGATAGTCCATATCCTGTATCAGTGCTGCAGAAAACCAGTCTAGTTTAATTGAAAGCCCACCTGGTCAGAGTAGAAGAAGCCCAAGAACGCAGTGACCATTTGGATTAGAAAGACCAGGGTAAGACTAAATGAGAACAAGAGATGAACAAGAAAGAAGAAAAAAAAGTCTTTAACAGCTATTTATATAACTGGTTATATTGTGATGTATAGGGAAGACTGGGGCTAGTTGTCACGCTTCCAGTGAATATTTCACTGTGCAGATTTGTTTTAGACATTTTAAAGTCATTGCTACATGGCTAATGATATTTCATTAATGTTTAGTTTTCATTTTTGTATTTTAGGTTGAATAATTTCTAGTAATTTTATGTTTTTTTTTCTAATTTTATTTTATTTTATTTATTTTTTATTTATTTTTATTTGTTTGTCCTTTTTGATTTTAGTGAAGTTGTGGTCAAAATTTTCCAAATACTTTTCAGTATCTGCAAAATGTTAATTATTTTACTAAAATAAGAGGGATCATACAAAATGCATATTATTTTTTATTTAATACTGCCTAGCCTACTATATTTAACCTGAAATACATTTAGGCCTACTTATAGTCCACAAGAGAAAAAAAGTTGAATTTATAAAATTGACCCAGTTCAAAAGGTTAAAAACGCTTGATTCTTAACCCTGAGAACAACTGAGGGACACATACACAACAATCTCAAAAAGTTCAAATGCTCATTGATGCTCCAGAAGGTGAAATTATGTTTTGTTCGTTTTTTTTTCCAGAGGGAAGTTGTGTATTTTTTTTCTTATTTTGCCTAAATATCATATTTGTTTCATTTATTACTGCTCTTTCGAAGCTACAGAAGATAGGCTTGTGTCTCAGAAGACTAAGGGCCCTATCATACACCCGGCGCAATGTGACGCAAGGCGCAGCGCAAGTGTGTTTGCTAATTTCAGTCCGGCACCGTTCGTATTTTCCCGTCCAGCTCCACGTAGTTTAATTTGCAAATGTATTTGCGCTCATTTGTGCGCTCATGGGCGTGCTGGTCTAAAAAAGAGGTGTGTTCAGGTGCATTGCTGCTGGCGCATTGCATTACGCATTGCGCATTATTTTCAGGAGCTGAAAGGAGCTGAAAATAAACTGCGCCATAGACCAGCTCAAACCTGGTCTAAAGTCTGGCGCAATGTTTTTCTTTGTTATTTAAAGAGCGTGCATTCTGCTTATTACCCACAGGGATGCACATCAGCACACAAACATACCAAATATTAAAAATTAAAGGATTGCAATGCATAATTGCATAATTTATATATATAAATGCCATGTCATAATGGGAAAAAAAACACCCATTACTCATTATGAGAATAGAGACAACCCATTTAGACCATGTGCCAACCGTTTTTCCGTCGTTAAAGCAAAAGTGGATTTGGACACGCCTTGAGTGCACCTGCGCCGTGCGCTTTACACTCTTGCGTTTAGATTGTTAAAATAGGGCCGTATTATTTGGTTGATTTACCCCGACCTTAAATTATTAATTTTATTAAACTATTATTTTCTTTTGTGGGTTATGTGTACATTTTGTGTCAAAAATCAAACTCAGGTCAGTAAAAAAAAAAAAAAAAAAAAAATGTTTTTGTTTTATTTTGGTTAAATAATTAACATTTTGCCGACTGTACACACACATGCACAATACGAGGAGAACAGACATAAATCTAAAAAAATACTAAAAATCCTCGCACCAGTTGCTTATAAGTTGTTGAAAATATAGCTCCAAAATATTAAGTTTGTTCTTGGAAAAATTCTAGAATGATTGTTTTCGGATGACACTTGACTTGATATTGTTTTATATAATGAAATCCCATTCAGGCATTTAAAGTGGTTTTAAATTGGATTATTGGATTTCATTTTGGATTATATTGGTTTTTCCACATCAATATATTATTACTGGAGGTTATTATGATTATTTTAAACAAAGGCTGCATTCCCAGAGTCCCTGAGCAATAGCCTGGTCCTGAGACCCTGCTGCTGCAGTCACTGTGTGGTTCAGAAGAGGGCTTTTGTGTGTCTGAGTGCCACTGCAGCTCCATTATGCAGCTGAAGAATCTTCCACCCAGTTTATAAATGCATCTGAATCTTATCATCTCACTCCCTAAGAGTCGATGACAGTACTTCGAGAGAATCTATGTACTTAGCTTGCATATGAAATATAAAGAATCAGGTTAAAGAGCCATTCAGAGGCTTTTTTTGGTGCAGTGGAGAAAAACCCAGCAAACCAACGCGGCTAGAAGAGAAGACTAATGGATTATGCCTTCATAGTCCAGAGGTCCGTCTGTTGCATGAGCACAAACATTAGTTTAGTGTGAACAGTGTGATTTGCCAGTGCCGTTAACATTTCCAGCACAACATTCACTCACCAAACACAGTTAATGTCAATCACAGTCCGCACATCTTTTTTTCTTCCAATGAATGAGTGACAGAGACTGCTGGTGATGTTACAAAATTGTGAATGCACACTCTGTTTTATTCCATTTGCATTTATTTTAACATTGAATTAATTTGATCAACAATTATTGGTCAGGAACCTTAGGTTTTTGGTTTGTTTAATATAATAATATTTAATATGATGTATCATAAAATTATCTACAGAATATCTTAAAACCACTGGGAAGTTTACAAGAAGCTTGAGACTTCCGAACAAAAGCATAATCCGAGGCAAATTCTGCAGAGCGAGCCATTCACTTGATTCTGAATGGCAGATCTGTGCAGACACTATCACAGTCAATGCACTGATAAAACACAACACAATCACTATGAACAGAGGAGGAACATGAGAACAGATGCTTTTGATTTGATAGCACAGTTCTTTGGGGGATTCAAGCCTTCCCCTGCATCGTATTCCGACATTACACACTGGAGAGTGGTATTTTTACTCTTTTCATAGCTATAAAATTCCTGGCAATTGTATGCAAATAGAGTGCTCTGAAACGAGTCGTGTTGTGTAGAAAACATCATGGTTGCAGAACAATTGAAACAGCGATTCTGTCGAAAAGACTAAATGACACCCCCTGATGTTTTATTCATTTTAAAGCTTATGCTCTGCGGCCTGGAAATGTCCTCTCCCTCAGCAAAACAACATCGGTAGCTGGTGTCAGCGGCCTCACTTAAATGGAATCATAAACTGAAGAAGAATGAGAAATACCGAATCCAAGGGTTGACGTCAGTTTTTTACCATCCAGTCAAATACTGCCAGGAAAAAGGGATGTAATTGTTCACAGAGTTGTGTTAATTTATCAGTGTTTTAAGTTTTAGCATTTTTTAGGCAGTTTTTACTCTACCTTGTGTTTCTCAAGTCAAGCATGTGGCAGTGCAAGGGCTGCAAAATACCAGTCTCAACTAGATCACAGTTGTTGAAACACTATAGATTAGTGCATGGACATTATGGTCACAGTAATCGTTTTCCATGCACTTATTCCGAGTGTCCCTGTAGATTTAAAACCTGGAATGCGCTACACAGCCATCTCAATCGTAACCACGCAAAGGAGAACCCAAAGTGTAGCCATGTTCAATTACCATGTGTGTTATTGCTGTGATATAGCGTCAGAACGAAAGTATTTTAGTCACATCCATAACCACCCAAAAAACAGTGAGACTGTGCCTTGTTTGAGCACTCTTTTTTCAGAAAAATGTGTATGGCACATTTAAGTCCCATAAGAATAGGAAGCACAATCTTTATTCTCTTCAGGACTTCTCTTCAGGATCTCTTACGTTATGAAGTTTTCACATTGGTTTATTTTTATTATTTTTTTTATTAATCAGTGCAAATTATTTACCCTTCTTGTCTTCATGCTTAACTCACATGCCATAATTAATATCATGACACAATCATGCCTAACTCGCATGCGCCCTTTATTAAAGCAGCAATTAACTTAAATTTAAACAAATAAAAAGGTACTCATCTTTCATATTCATTTAAATTATTCTTTCTTCAGTTAAAATGAATGACCAGTTCACATTTGATCAGTTAAATGTCCATTTTCCCCGATAAAATCAAATCTACTCAGTGGTGTGCTTTGATCAATTGATCAAAATACTTAAGTGCCCAACAATAAAGAGAGATTCATATCTTTATTATTTATAATTTTTATTATTCATATGTTTATTTATATATTTATTACAATATAAGCTTAAACAAAAAAAATATATACACTGATTAAGACATAGCTCTTCCTTAATATAACATAGGCTATTTGACTGGCAAAGCTTGAAATCACTAATATGGGTTAACCAATCAATGGCTACATTTAGATGTCAATAACCGCTGACTGAGCAGTGCAGTGTAACAAATGTAAATTAAACCATCTTCCTATGTCTACAGGCCGGTGCTTCTGTTTTATCCAGAGTCTGTTCCTGATGCGTCCTCGCTTTTGTTTTATCTTTGTGACATTTCAATAATCTCTTCTTGGGTTCAGATACAAGCCATTATGTTGACACTGGCCATCATTATTGAATGTGACTGATCTTCAGGAAACTGCCTGGTGTGTTCCTGGTCGTGTGGTGCAGAGGTTTGGGGTGGATTTGAGGATGACGTGCTGGACTGGCTCTGCTGGGTGAAGTTCGCGGTCCCCGAGGAGGAGATGGACGCAGATTGGAGCTGAACCGCACGGGTGTCACAGTGAGCAGAGGCAGTGATACATGCCTTTGCTCAAATGATATGCCTGCCAGATGTAGGCCATGCACCGCATTCACCTGTAGGCAGGACAACAACATGTTTCATATTATTATTTACATCTGCCATATAATTAATGTTGTTTACATTATTAGAACAGGAAAAACTAGTGTTACAATCAGTATCAATGATTTAATGCCATTTTGTCTAATTCATACTGACCTGCTGGTATAAATGGGCCGTCCGTGCGATGCAGAGTCCTCGTGTCTCATCGGTGGAGGCTTGCTTGGCGTCCCAGATTTTGTTTACACTCTGCTGGAAACGGTCAAACTTGCAGAGCTGAGAATGGACTTTTTTGAACTCCAGTCCATCCCTTAAATTTCTGGTCGCCTTGAAATTTCCATCGAGCGTCTTCCTATATAACAGAGAAAAAATGCAATGAGCCAAAATTAGAATTTTGTTATGGCACATTATAAAAAGATTTACCACAAAACATATAATCAAATAAACCATTAGCCAAAGGAAGTTTTTCTTACCTTAATTGCTTCATTTGGACATGTTTGATGTATCTCCGTAAAAGACATCCGAGACGCAGCTCAACACTCTTAAGTGTCTGATTGACGGTTCCTCTGCACAGGTTGTATATTTCAGAGGAAATGTTGTTCTTTTGAAAAGCTCGATCCAGCTTCTGGAGGTTGTTTTCTTGAGCTTTGATGTCAATTATGAATGATGGTTCTCTCATGCTTGCATGAAACAGTTTGTCTCCGTCCTCCTCGCTGTTCTTCTTGTACTGCTCCTCAATGCTGCCCGAGACTGCAGAATCATATTTGCGAGGCTCGGGTTTCTCAGACTTCTGAAGTGAAGGCTTTACTTGAGTCTGAATTTTGGGCAGTTTCATAGACGAGGAAGGATGGGTGTGGACAGAAGACAGACTCTGACGTTCTTCCGCTGACATAGCACAAACTTTTGTCTCCTCTACAGACTGTGAAATCTGAGGAAGAGCAAAAGGTCTGTCGAGGGATGGACGATGAAAGCTATGAGGAAATGGACTTTGGAGGTCTTCCTGAACCATTGTCTCTTCAAATGGTGTCTCTGTTATCTCCATTGTCTCCGTATCAACTTCTGGTTCCTCCACAGACTGCAAAATCTGAGGAAGAGCAGAAGATCTGACGGGGGACGGACGATGGAAGCTACGAGGAAATGGACTTTGGAGGTCTTCCTGAACCATTGTCTCTTCAAATGGTTTCTCTGTTATCTCCATTGTCTCCGTATCAACTTCTGGTTCCTCCACAGACTGCAAAATCTGAGGAAGAGCAGAAGATCTGACGGGGGACGGACGATGGAAGCTATGAAGAAATGGACACTTAAGGTTTTTCTGAGCCATCGTCTCTTCAAATGATGTCTCTGTTCTCTCCATTGTCTCTGAATCAACTTGTGTCTCTTCAAATGATTTGACGTTTGCCTCTTGCTCTGTGGAAACTTTTTTCTCCTCGACAGATCGTGTGACCTTGGGGAGAGCAAAAGTCCTGTCAAGGCCAGGAGGAAACGGGCCATCAGCAGATGGACTCTGGAGGTCTTTTGGAGCTGTGTCTAATGTTACCACTGGTCTATCTAAAGGCAACACTTCGACATTTGTCTCCCGTACAAGCTCTTTGACCTGAGGGAAACCAAAAGCATCTGCCTTGGGTTTAACAGGAAAGGCAGGCAATTTCTGCACCTTCTGCTGCTGACCTGCAGATCTATTTTGGTGCACAGGAGAAACTAAGATTTCTCTGTTCACATCTTGAATCACCTTGCTCTGTTTCTGAGGTGTCTTGAGAGTCTTAATTTCCAAGCAGTGATCTTGAAATGCCTTGTTGAGGTTTTCAATGGTCGCTGCTGATAGTTTTAGTGCCTTACTTGTGGCTGGACTGAAGGAGGGTGATTTGGCGATGTTATTCAAGGCATTGATCAGGTTTGATGAGTATGTTGATGCAACAGTTGAATTTTCCTTCAATTGTCCTACCGTGGGACAAGTCGGCAGAGACTGAATGCTTTTAACTGTTTTGGCATCCAGATCTTTTCTTGGTTTACCTGAAAACCAACACATTTTACACTGTAAGCTACCTTGACACACCATTTTAGATCACACTGCAACCAAAGTGATTCAAATATGCTTTGAATGAAGGTGTGTGTGTACATTAACTTACCTTTACCCTTCACGGTCAGAACTTTTTTCGAGGCAACCTCCTGCATTTTTCTGAAGCTCTCTCGAAGGCGGCTCACATTGAATGCCATATTGGCCTGGAACTCATCAACGATCTTCTGCAAGTCCTCCAGCCACTCCATGTTGACCATGGATTTCTCCACTTTTTCAATCTCCCATTCTAGAGATTCCTCTGCAAGAAGTAAAGTTCATAAGTATTGTTAACTGTTAAGTACAGTTAGATTATATTCAAAAGCAGATCAATATATGGCTTAGGGCTGCACAGTTAATCAAAATGAAACTGAAATCGTGAATTGGCTTGTTGTCACTGTCAAATCTCAAAGGCTGCGATTTAATTAAATACATGCGCTGCTTGTCTCAAAGTCAAGTGCAGATCTCATCTCTGCATCTGATCCCAATTTGGGGCTTTATAGTAAATCTGTAAATGTATTATGCAACATCCATCTTTCCTGAAATGCTTGTCAACAAAAGTGAAGTTTTAAGGGCACTCTACAGCTCTCCGTCAAAAAAGGAAGGTTAAGAATTGATTGTTTAATGTTTGAAAATGAAGAAAAAAAGCCATGCATATTATTATTGATTTTACAGTTTTAAACACTAAAATTATGAATATTTCTTCTATTATTTTTATTTTAATAACAATTTTAAAATGTTACTTTTACTGGTTAATCAGTTTGCAATGCATTTAGGTAGAACTGAATACATGCCTAAATATGAGTGTCTGATTCATTTTTATTCTTTTTTTATTATTATTTGAACTGCTAGTTTTATGTGAGGTCTTGAAGAATCAGGCCAATTAAAGACCATTAACTTGACCACTCTATTTGACTCATTGGTCTGAGTAGGCTACTGAACTACATATGTATAAGTGTATAACTAAAACCAGATTACTAACGTATATAGTTAAATCGCTCCAGCAGTGACTGAAACTCCTCTTGGCGCTCTCGGGCTCTGTATTGAAGGTCCAGGAATTTGTTCATCAGCAGTTGATTTTTCACAAGCCTGTCGGTACAGTGACTGGAGGAAACATCCTCGTCGGATGAGTCCAGAGATGTGTTCCTCAGCGACATCTCTGACATTTCATCCACAACCGAGGACGATGAAGATGATGATGAAAAAGATGTATTCTTGTTAAAAGCCATCTCTGATCCTAAAGGAGAACTCTTAATGTTCTACACAGACTTTCAACAGTTCTCGTTTACACAGTTCTGAGAGTGATCTCTCTTGAGCCGTTTGATATTATCAAACTGAATTTCTGGTCTTTTATGACAAGACGATTAAGCAAGATTTTCGTACTCGTTCAGACAGATATTCACTCACTGATATTACTCGCATAACATGCAACGATGAAATAAATTGTTTCAATTCCTAAATCAGCTTTTATAGTGGCCCAGTGTGACGTCATCCACGAACATTCCATAGTGACGTGTCATAGTTGCCCTGGCAACCATTGATTGTTCTTGACTTGAGTAAACAGTAAAGCTACCAGGCACAGTGGCGGATAAATAAAAATAGCATACTGTTTCACCCGGCCAGTTGACAAAAAGTTAATTTCCATCCCTGGTGTTTGTACAACACCCAATAAAGTGTAATATCCTCCGAAGCAGCTCCGTGGAGAAAAGCGGTGTAAACCGGGCTCGAAACGGCGGCGTTGTTTCCAGTACAGTGTTTGCAGCTGAAGTTAGTCCCGGCGGCGGAGTGATATTTGTTGGTTATTTACAGTACGTTTTATAGCACGCGCTTACGATATACAAGATCGCGTGAAGAGTTTAATTTGTTATTGAGCACAAGTTTCCTCATTCTGTCAAGACTCCGTCAGACCCCGGTAAGTTCATTTTCCTCCAGCATTCTGCAACATTTTTAGATTATATGGACAGTTTGTGTTTATCTTGTTTTTAACGGCATAAATAAGCAAACTAACAAACAGTATTATCGGTCGCGTGTCTAATAACTGCTGTTCGGGGAATGCATTTTATTTCCATTCTTCAAGTACTTTCTCATAAGTTATCTCTGTGGCTAGTAAGTCAAACCTCTACATTGCGAGTAAATCACTCGCATATGCGACTAAATCTTCCTTCTGGCTACTAAATGATGTCTAATATTAGACAATGGCTAATCAATTCTCTGATTTTACTCGCCAGTCTGTTAGTTGGAGGCTAAATTTAACACAGTTATTTTCACTCACGGAAACTGACTCTCCATCAGACGATCTGTGCTTTTTTCATTAATGGATGCGCAACGCACTTGTATAATGTACAGTAAACTCTAGTGCAGCGGTTCCCAAACTTTTTTTTCCTGCGCACCCCTTTCTAAGTCCCAACTGAGTTGGCGCACCCCCAATGCCCACTTAAAAAAACAACAACAAAACGTTCTTTTATCGCCATATAAAGAGTCATGTTTATGTGTCATGGCTGATGTGCTACATTTAAACAATATTATTTGTTGTATTTTGCTGTCAAAATAACGGAGTTCCTAAGGAAGACTTCAGCTTTTAAGAACAGCTGGGTTTTCCGGTAGTGGGTGGAGTTGATACGCGAACGGCAATCTCATTGGCCGGCGCTCACCTATTATCGTCCATGTTTTGATTTCAGCAAATCAGTTCGAGCGAACACACAAAATTGACATTTCTATTTAATTATGTTTCCCACAGTACTACAGCCTTAATGAAATGAATATCATGTTATCACAATTTGTTAAATATATTACCTTTCCTTGAATAAAAGCTTAGAAATGGAAATTTTTAAACCTCAGTTGCAGGCGATGAGCACTTAGCACCACCCTTACCTGAGACAGGCAGCAGACTCACATGCCATAATTAATATCATGACGCAATCATGCCTAACTCGCATGCGCCCTTTATTAAAGCAGCAATTAACTTAAATTTAAACAAATTAAAAGGTACTCATCTTTCATATTCATTTAAATTATTCTTTCTTCAGTTAAAATGAATGACCAGTTCACATTTGATCAGTTAAATGTCCATTTTCCCCGATAAAATCAAATCTACTCAGTGGTGTGCTTTGATCAATTGATCAAAATACTTAAGTGCCCAACAATAAAGAGAGATTCATATCTTTATTATTTATAATTTTTATTATTCATATGTTTATTTATATATTTATTACAATATAAGCTTAAACAAAAAAAATATATACACTGATTAAGACATAGCTCTTCCTTAATATAACATAGGCTATTTGACTGGCAAAGCTTGAAATCACTAATATGGGTTAACCAATCAATGGCTACATTTAGATGTCAATAACCGCTGACTGAGCAGTGCAGTGTAACAAATGTAAATGAAACCATCTTCCTATGTCTACAGGCCGGTGCTTCTGTTTTATCCAGAGTCTGTTCCTGATGCGTCCTCGCTTTTGTTTTATCTTTGTGACATTTCAATAATCTCTTCTTGGGTTCAGATACAAGCCATTATGTTGACACTGGCCATCATTATTGAATGTGACTGATCTTCAGGAAACTGCCTGGTGTGTTCCTGGTCGTGTGGTGCAGAGGTTTGGGGTGGATTTGAGGATGACGTGCTGGACTGGCTCTGCTGGGTGAAGTTCGCGGTCCCCGAGGAGGAGATGGACGCAGATTGGAGCTGAACCGCACGGGTGTCACAGTGAGCAGAGGCAGTGATACATGCCTTTGCTCAAATGATATGCCTGCCAGATGTAGGCCATGCACCGCATTCACCTGTAGGCAGGACAACAACATGTTTCATATTATTATTTACATCTGCCATATAATTAATGTTGTTTACATTATAAGAACATGAAAAACTAGTGTTACACTCAGTATCAATGATTTAATGCCATTTTGTCTAATTCATACTGACCTGCTGGTATAAATGGGCCGTCCGTGCGATGCAGAGTCCTCGTGTCTCATCGGTGGAGGCTTGCTTGGCGTCCCAGATTTTGTTTACACTCTGCTGGAAACGGTCAAACTTGCAGAGCTGAGAATGGACTTTTTTGAACTCCAGTCCATCCCTTAAATTTCTGGTCGCCTTGAAATTTCCATCGAGCGTCTTCCTATATAACAGAGAAAAAATGCAATGAGCCAAAATTAGAATTTTGTTATGGCACATTATAAAAAGATTTACCACAAAACATATAATCAAATAAACCATTAGCCAAAGGAAGTTTTTCTTACCTTAATTGCTTCATTTGGACATGTTTGATGTATCTCCGTAAAAGACATCCGAGACGCAGCTCAACACTCTTAAGTGTCTGATTGACGGTTCCTCTGCACAGGTTGTATATTTCAGAGGAAATGTTGTTCTTTTGAAAAGCTCGATCCAGCTTCTGGAGGTTGTTTTCTTGAGCTTTGATGTCAATTATGAATGATGGTTCTCTCATGCTTGCATGAAACAGTTTGTCTCCGTCCTCCTCGCTGTTCTTCTTGTACTGCTCCTCAATGCTGCCCGAGACTGCAGAATCATATTTGCGAGGCTCGGGTTTCTCAGACTTCTGAAGTGAAGGCTTTACTTGAGTCTGAATTTTGGGCAGTTTCACAGACGAGGAAGGATGGGTGTGGACAGAAGACAGACTCTGACGTTCTTCCGCTGACATAGCACAAACTTTTGTCTCCTCTACAGACTGTGAAATCTGAGGAAGAGCAAAAGATCTGTCGAGGGATGGACGATGAAAGCTATGAGGAAATGGACTTTGGAGGTCTTCCTGAACCATTGTCTCTTCAAATGGTGTCTCTGTTATCTCCATTGTCTCCGTATCAACTTCTGGTTCCTCCACAGACTGCAAAATCTGAGGAAGAGCAGAAGATCTGACGGGGGACGGACGATGGAAGCTACGAGGAAATGGACACTTAAGGTTTTTCTGAGCCATCGTCTCTTCAAATGATGTCTCTGTTCTCTCCATTGTCTCTGCATCAACTTGTGTCTCTTCAAATGATTTGACGTTTGCCTCTTGCTCTGTGGAAACTTTTGTCTCCTCGACAGATCGTGTGACCTTGGGGAGAGCAAAAGTCCTGTCAAGGCCAGGAGGAAACGGGCCATCAGCAGATGGACTCTGGAGGTCTTTTGGAGCTGTGTCTAATGTTACCACTGGTCTATCTAAAGGCAACACTTCGACATTTGTCTCCCGTACAAGCTCTTTGACCTGAGGGAAACCAAAAGCATCTGCCTTGGGTTTCACAGGAAAGGCAGGCAATTTCTGCACCTTCTGCTGCTGACCTGCAGATCTATTTTGGTGCACAGGAGAAACTAAGATTTCTCTGTTCACATCTTGAATCACCTTGCTCTGTTTCTGAGGTGTCTTGAGAGTCTTAATTTCCAAGCAGTGATCTTGAAATGCCTTGTTGAGGTTTTCAATGGTCGCTGCTGATAGTTTTAGTGCCTTACTTGTGGCTGGACTGCAGGAGGGTGATTTGGTGATGTTATTCAAGGCATTGATCAGGTTTGATGAGTATGTTGATGCAACAGTTGAATTTTCCTTCAATTGTGCTACCGTGGGACAAGTCGGCAGAGACTGAATGCTTTTAACTGTTTTGGCATCCAGATCTTTTCTTGGTTTACCTAAAAAACCAACACATTTTACACTGTAAGCTACCTTGACACACCATTTTAGATCACACTGCAACCAAAGTGATTCAAATATGCTTTGAATGAAGGTGTGTGTGTACATTAACTTACCTTTAGCCTTCACGGTCAGAACTTTTTTCGAGGCAACCTCCTGCATTTTTCTGAAGCTCTCTCGAAGGCGGCTCACATTGAATGCCATATTGGCCTGGAACTCATCAACGATCTTCTGCAAGTCCTCCAGCCACTCCATGTTGACCATGGATTTCTCCACTTTTTCAATCTCCCATTCTAGAGATTCCTCTGCAAGAAGTAAAGTTCATAAGTATTGTTAACTGTTAAGTACAGTTAGATTATATTCAAAAGCAGATCAATATATGGCTTAGGGCTGCACAGTTAATCAAAATGAAACTGAAATCGTGAATTGGCTTGTTGTCACTGTCAAATCTCAAAGGCTGCGATTTAATTAAATATATGCGCTGCTTGTCTCAAAGTCAAGTGCAGATCTCATCTCTGCATCTGATCCCAATTTGGGGCTTTATAGTAAATCTGTAAATGTATTATGCAACATCCATCTTTCCTGAAATGCTTGTCAACAAAAGTGAAGTTTTAAGGGCACTCTACAGCTCTCCGTCAAAAAAATGAAGGTTAAAGATCGATTGTTTAATGTTTGAAAATGAAGAAAAAAAGCCATGCATATTATTATTGATTTTACACTTTTAAACACTAAAATTATGAATATTTCTTCTATTGTTTTTATTTTAATAACAATTTTAACATTTTACTTTTACTGGTTAATCAGTTTGCAATGCATTTAGGTAGAACTGAATACATGCCTAAATATGAGTGTCTGATTCATTTTTATTCTTTTTTTATTATTATTTGAAGTTCTAGTTTTATGTGAGGTCTTGAGGAATCAGGCCAATTAAAGACCATTAACTTGACCACTCTATTTGACTCATTGGTCTGAGTAGGCTACTGAACTACATATGTATAAGTGTATAATTAAAACCAGATTACTAACGTATATAGTTAAATCGCTCCAGCAGTGACTGAAACTCCTCTTGGCGCTCTCGGGCTCTGTATTGAAGGTCCAGGAATTTGTTCATCAGCAGTTGATTTTTCACAAGCCTGTCGGTACAGTGACTGGAGGAAACATCCTCGTCGGATGAGTCCAGAGATGTGTTCCTCAGCGACATCTCTGACATTTCATCCACAACCGAGGACGATGAAGATGATGATGAAAAAGATGTATTCTTGTTAAAAGCCATCTCTGATCTTGAAGGAGAACTCTTAATGTTCTACACAGACTTTCAACAGTTCTCGTTTACACAGTTCTGAGAGTGATTTCTCTTGAGCCGTTTGATATTATCAAACTGAATTTCTGGTCTTTTTTGACAAGACGATTAAGCAAGATTTTCGTACTCGTTCAGACAGATATTCACTCACTGATATTACTCGCATAACATGCAACGATGAAATTACTTGTTTCAATTCCTAAATCAGCTTTTATAGTGGCCCAGTGTGACGTCATCCACGAACATTCCATAGTGACGTGTCTCAGTTGCCCTGGCAACCATTGATTGCTCTTGAGTAAACAATAAAGCTTCCCCCGCAGCCATTTTGGCGTTTTTAAATTAAAAGGAAAATCTCTTTGTATTTCACATTACACTTACAACACAAACTTCATGACCGCAGGGATGGAAATTAGCACCCTCCACCAGCCAAATGCAGGTGTTTTTGTGTTGTGGCGGGTAAACTCGCTTCACCTACCGGGCACATTGGCGGGTAAATAAAAATAGCATAGTACTGTTTTACCCGGCCAGTGGACAAAAAGTTAATTTCCATCCCTGATGCGTGTACAACACCCAATAAAGTGTAATATCATCCGAAGCAACTCCGTGGAGAAAGGCGGTGTAAACCGGGCTCGAAACGGCGGCGTTGTTTCCAGTACAGTGTTTGCAGCTGAAGTTAGTGCCGCCGGCGGAGTGATATATTTGTTGGTTATTTACAGTACGTTTTTATAGCACGCGCTCATGATATACACGATCGCGTGATGAGTTTAATTTGTTATCGAGCACAAGTTTCCGCATACTGTCAAGTCTCTGTCAGACCACGGTAAGTTAATTTTCCTCCAGCATTCTGATACATTTTTAGATTATATGGACAGTGACATGCTACATTTAAACAATATTATTTGTTGTAACGTTACTTTCCTGTCAAAATAACGGAGTTGCTAAGGAAGACTTCAGCTTTTAAGAACAGCTGGGTTTACCGGTAGTGGGCGGAGTTGTTACGCGAACGGCAATCTCATTGGCATACCTCCACAATACACCCACTTTTAATTAAAACAACAACAACCATCAAGTCACCATTTAGGCTACCAGACGCAACGATATAGATCACGAACGCTGCCTACAGCATTCTCATAAATAATAAACGGACCAGCACTGGCTATAATCAATATAGTAACAAAGACAAAAAAGCAAAAACACATCTTACCTTTAGAAAAGCTGCAGTCGACGAGTGGAAGAGTTAAACTTTCTCAGAACGAGGTCTTTCCATTCGTTACGCATTTTCTTTGTAAGGTCCCGCTCAAACGCAAGCTGAGACTTACATGTGTGGTTCATTGCTCGTCTAATCAAATGTAATTTGCCGACGTGTTTTTAGTCATATATCAGACACACATAGCAGAACAATAAAGTTTACTCAAGTCTTCGTCCAGTTCAACAGCCACTTACTTTCATCTATTTCAGGAGAAACTGGGGAATTCAAGTGCTGTACGTTCGTTGAATCCAGCTGACACAGGACTCTGAACTGCAGCGCTCATCTGGTTATAGATCAAGATAATTTATAAAGGTTTTTAAACGAAGAATCGGAATATCAGATAGTTGACATGGTAAGCAAGTTTGTTTATATATTTTAATAAAAAATGAAAAACTAAATAAAACGAATAGTAGTTAGTTATTGTGGCTGCTGTGTGCACGTGACAATCATGAAGTGTCGCCATGGAAACAAGGGGTCAGTTAAAATATTTGAACTTACGCGTGAAATGGTTGATTTTAAATATATATATATTTTAAGTAAACAACAATAGCCCAAGTTAATTAAAAATTTTTTTTATTGAGATTATAAAACATAATTCTGCATCTATTTTTAAGTGGCTACGCCACTGATCCAAAGCACTGAAGTACAGCCTGCGTAGCTCCACTTTATCAATGATGTTGGCTCCAGTTGTTTCTTCAACTACATATTCAGTCAGGTTCTTGTTTACCTGTCGCCTCCGTTTTGCTGAAACAGGTGTATTTTTAGTGATTGCTGTAACTGTGTCACAGAGAATGCAGAATTCATCTTCGCTGCGGAGATTGCGCACACATTCGGCAAAAGAAACAAGTTTCATCTCAGTTAAAAGGTTTGTATCCTCTCCATGCAGAATTATATCGGCAGGATTGAGCAACAAAAGAACATTTTGGGGACTTCAGAGCGGGTCCTTTTTTTAATTAAAGGTTGCGTTAACTGAAACAGAACATTGAATGATAGGCCTATCTCAAAATTAATGCTATTTGTCTTTTCTTCTTCTTTTTTTTTGCATAAAAAAAAGGTTCTAAATAAAACCAGGCTATTTAAACCCATATTACGACTATCTTTGGTCGAACTGTTTTAATTGCCTTTTAAAAAAATCCCTTTTCAAGTTTAAAGATGTCGATTATGGCTATAGTAAAATGTCATCAAATTGAATTGAATAATCCGTACACGTTATTCATATTATGAAATAATTAGTAAAAACTTGAGCATTATAAAGCATTTTTAGATCAAACAAAAAGGGAATGGACCATTTAGTTTAGATCAAGCCTAGTCCCGCTCTGCGGCACCTGCCCCTTTGCCCTTTGGTGCCCAAAGTGCCCTTTTGTCAAAGCAAAATTTCCTCTAATTCTTTTTTTTGTCATAACGTTTCCTTTTGTGAATGCCTGCTCATGCCCAATCTAAATATTAGTAAAATTTTGAATAATAATTTAGCCGTCAATAAGCTGACCAACGTGATGACCTTTGACCTGACGACGACGACCTCCTCATCCGACCAGGATGATTCTTCACGCTGCAGCGCATTTTTGAATTGTCAGAGGATATTTTCAACACCGCGGAAGCTGGTAAGTGGTGTTTCATACTCAGCGAAGTGATTTTGATATTTATTTACTTATTATTATTTTACAAGAACAACGTGATTTGAGAACATCCAGATATGTTGTTTATATTGCGGTGTGTAGCCTGTAATGTAGAGTAACGTTAGCGTGCTGTTTGGGGGAGAAACGTTTCACAGGCATCGAGGGGCAGAGGCGTCATGCCCATTCAAAGATTTCTGAGCCAAGTTGATTTTAAATGCAGCTTCCAAACGACAAAAAAAAAAAGCCAGAGCCAGAGACGTTCGTACAACGCTTCATGATGATAACCAATCAAGGGTTCTGTTGCGCGAATGCAATGGCCAATCGGATACGTGCAGAAGAGTCATCATGAAACGCGGTGTTTTTGTTCACTTGCTCGCTGACTGAATTATTTAGCGAATTCTTTCTTCAGAGAGAGAGAAAGAGAGTAAAAAATAAAAACAATCCTGATGTGCATAATGAAATATAAAGTGCTTCAGTGATTGTAATGGGAGTTTTTGAGAGTGCCTGAACTCTGGCTAGACTGAATGTAAATGTTATTTGATAATGTAAATGTTCTTTACTCTCTGCAAAATGAAAGAGTTAAAATAAGTAACTTACAATATTGTTATTAAAATATACATTAAATGCAAATTCAGTCGTATTAAAAATATTTTATGGCATGATATGGCACTTAAGTAAAAAGTCGGGGTTTTATGTGTAGTTAATAGATTACACTACCTTTCCATTTATTGATCAAATAACAATCTATAAAGGTGCAAAACGCGTTTACTTACACGTTTGAGAATCGAGATATTTCCTGATATATTAAGCATGTTTGGAATTGTTTTGAATAAAAAGGAAAAATAAATAAAACATAAGCCTATATAAGTTATACAGTGCTTTCATAGCATGACTCAGTTGTTTATTGTTTTGTATCAATATTTAAGGTGGACTTATTGATTAGGTGCAAGAGTAGTAGTGATGGTTAAAATAATAGATTGATAATGAAATAGTAGATTGTGCCTTGTTCCTAGATGGACAGAGACTGGAAAGTAATAGATCAGATGAGGAGATGGAGATAGAGGAAGAAAAAGAGGCAAATGTAGACTTTTTTGCTTTTAAACTTAAAATTGTCTCTTCTAATCTTTTTCTTTTTCAAAACTGCATCACAGCATTGGCTGCCGTATCAATACATAATCATCCATATCAATACGCAAATTGGCAAGGAATGCATCACAATATATTGCTGTATTGATATTTTGAACCGCGCTTTTTAAAGCCTTGTTCCATGTGCCCCTTTTATACTTTGAGCACCTGCCCCTCCAAAGGTCTCTGCACAGCCCTGGATTAGTGAATGAGTGAGCGATTTCAGACACAGCTCAACGGCTGAAATCGCGCTCCGAGGCAGGGTGGTGTGCTGACTACAGGTGAGGGGGCACAGTAACCTAGGTGGCCGGGCCAGGCCCCCTGGGGCCCCCTCGTGGCACCGACCCTGGATGCAAGTAAAAGTCTTGCATTAAAAATGCTACTTAAGTAAATATAATCAAGTATAAACATTACTTAATGTAAGCATAACAAGGGAAATTTGTTTAAAAGTAAACTTAGATTATTATTCAGCAACTCACCAGAAAAAATGAACAATCTCAGACACCTTGGTCGACGTATCACTTTTAATTGTTTTTTTTTTTATGTCCCTGTACACAAACAGGGACCTATATAGAGCATCACAATCCGTATCTAAAGAGTTTTAGAGCATGTGTGAGGATAACCAGCTACGGCTGAACTCATAAGCATATAACCAGTGTCGATTTCTTTAAGACTGCAAGGGAAGCACGGCTTCCCTTATAATGTCACAAAATTAATGGTCAAATATGTACTATTGTATTATCATTTTATTGACTAAAAATGCGTTAGAAAACTTTCATCTCAAAGACGAGTTCGTTCAGAATCAGTTACATATAGCAGGTCGGTTGACTGGATTTCCTTCTCATATATTCCCGCAGCGTCACAGTGCATTTCCCTATTGAAGCCCAGCGTCCATTGACTTCAATGGGGCTGCTTTGAACGGTTTTTTTTGAGCGCTTCGAAACTAGACGGTCATTGGATAAACGCTGCGATTATGTTCCGCCCACGGACGCTCAGTGTCTCTGGGGGTGAATGGGGAGTGGGCTGGCCCGGACTCCGAGCTTCTGAGTGATGATTAGAGGGTCTGTCGAAAGACTGCATCTCCTTTTGACTGACAGCGATTCTGTACTATAAGGAATCACTGAAGCTATTCGCGCTCAGTCCCATGATCGCGGATTTCTGAAGTTCAGTCGAAATAAAAACTGCTGCAACCTATTTCTTTGATATTAGCTTGGCGAAATTGCTTGATTTTCATCATACATTTCACACAATTATACACCACATTCCTTGTTTCAGTTTTACGGAGTTTAATATATTTTTTTAGATCGTTCATTCATTCATTCCTTCATTCATTCATATAACGTTAGTAGGCTAGGCTAGCGTCATGGGTGAAACTGCGCACGATGGCAGACGGTGCTAATATTGTCGACCTGATTTTGGCGAAGCCATTTGAAAGTGTTCCTTATGAGAAAAAACTTTGAATTAAACAGCAGGGCAGATCAACACCTAAGATTGATTTAGTGCAAAAGATAAATAAAATGGCAAATAAAATGTACTGCTGGCCATGCCTCTTGATGAAACCATCTCACGGATGTGTTGTTTGGTCATGGATGAGGTTTGGAGATCTGTCTAACTTTGACAGGGCATATAAAAGACATGAAAAGAGCAATGAAGATGTGAGTGCATGTGCAAGATTAAGTTGCATGGGCAGGATCAGGGTTGAGCATGCAATAAATGAAGGTGCTCGCATTCAAGTGGCTAAACATAATGAAATAGTCAAACAAAACAGGGCCTTCCTAAACCGCCTTATTGATGTGACATCCTTGCTTGGCCAGCAGGAGCTGTCATTTAGGGGACATGATGAGAGCAGTGAATCATCCAACAAGGGGAATTACAGGGAGTTCACAGAAACATTAGCTAAACATGACTCTGTCCTGTCCACACAATTCGAGTCCTCAACTGTGTTTTCTGGTATGTCCCATACTATTCAAAATGATTTGATCTTTGCTAATTTTTTTTTTTTTTGCATCACTCTCTGGATTTGCCACATTTTTTTCAAAATCCACAAAGAGGACATCTTTTCTGGAGTCTTCAGGCTGTTCAAGGTTGTCCAGAAACGCTCCTACTCGATGGAATTTCACATCACGGATAGTGAGCACTGTGGCAAACAATTATGATGGCCTCCTGCAGACATTTGAGAACATCATTGCAGATACAACAATGGATGATGATACACTGGATTGTGCCAAAGGCTTTGTGAGGAAACTCGAGGATTTTGAGTTTGTGTTCATGTTGTACACATATGAACAAATCTTCTCTGAGACTGATGTGGTCTTTGATATTATCCAGCAGAGGGCGATGGATGTTCTTTACTGCAAGAACAGAATTGAATCTCTTCTTGCATTTGTCAAAGAGAAGAGGTCAGAGGGGGCTTTCCAAGCCATTTCTGCCAAAACAGCAGATCTCACATCAGACCCACGAGATGAGTCCATGAGAAAGGACCTGACCCAATTGCAGGATCCCCAAGTGCGATACAGAAATCTGTACATGGCCATCCTTGATATCATCTTGGAGCAGATTCCTCGACGTTTTTCAAATTTGGAAAGCATGCTCTTCTTAGAATTAGTCAATCCAGGGAAATTTGATGACATGAGACAGGTATTTCCAGAGGAGGCCTTCCAAAGTGTCCTGAAAAGTTATGGCCATCACTTTGATTCAGGAAGACTGAGGTCAGAACTTCAAGTCCTGTATTCAGATCAGGACTTGTAGGGTAACAGGGGAAAGCTGTGTGATTACTTGGTGTTCCTTAAAGACATGGAGTTGGACAGTGCAATGCGTCAGCTTTACAAACTGTTCTCATTAGTGGCAACAATTGGAGCTACATCTGCAGGTGTAGAAAGGAGCTTCAATGCTTATGTCAATGCAGAAATTGCATTGAATTTTTACTTCCGGCACCAGATGTGGGCGGGACTGTGATGCTCTATTGTGCTTGGGAACTAATGTGGTTGGAGCTGCGTTCTCTGGAATCCTTTCAAGTGGTGGACTCCTACGTTCTGACTGGTTGATTGGCCCAACCGCGTCATAGCTCATTACCATAAAGTTGCCTTGATTTCAACTCTCCTCGACGCTCTCAACGGCCAAGTTGCGCTGCGCCGCTCCTCACCGGCGGTGTGAACGCACAGTTAGTGTGTTTTATAGTTTTATTAGTAGGAATCATATTATTATTATTATCTTATCAGTATTTTAAATAAGTTTATTTATTATTATTATTTTTTTTTTTTTACAGAAACACTGAATGACCAAAAAAGCACCACCAACAGTCCAGTTAAAATGTTCAGTTAAAACGACTAATAGCATTCAAACATGGTTATCAAGTTTACTTCTAATTACTAAAGTTCCATTCTTAAATGATACTTGATTATTGTAAAGCTTGACTGACTGACGAGTAAACTTAAATAATTACAAGCCAATTGCGATTCAAGGTTGCCAAGGTGTCCGTAGAGGGTTGTAAGTTATGTAGAAACAACATTGTATTACTACACATGTTTGACAGCTCTGGCATGACGAGACGCGTAAAAACGATGTATTAAAAATGCTGTGAGTTTGTTTGTCGACGGCGTAAAAGTTTGCGAGACGAGATTTCTTTCAGTGAAACAGTGTTGAACAGGGGACTTTTCCCCATGTGTTCCCTCAATCACAAAACAAAAACAAAAACAAACAAACAAAAAAATACACTTACTCATACAAATACTGGTGAATCATTTTACTTTGGAATTAAATACAACATTATCAATGCGTACGAAATTTGTTTAGAATGTTTGTAAAAATGTTTCTGTGCATTAAAAAAGTTCAGTGCAGTGTATCATCCGGTTGGGCTACGGAGCTGAGAGAATGAGCTGCTTCACCAAGAGTCGCTGTTTCAAAACCTAGTAAGCTGCCTAGATAGGCAGCATTTTTGAGCATCACTGAAAGAGAAAATGTCAGTATTTCATTGAGACTTGAGATTAAATAAACTACTTAAATATTGTAGATCTTTTAGTATTAATTTTCACATGCAGTTACACATTGTCGGTTAAAAACAAGAAAGTGGCTGGTAAAAACATTGAGTGGCTGGTAGATTTTGAAATCAACCAATACACAGTGGCCGGTTGACGAAAAAGTTAATTTCCATCCCTGGTTGACGCAACAGAACATTTCTATCCTGGTAAGGCTCAACTGCCTGACCATTATCACAGATTTTTAGAAAAAACTGCGGTGGCAAAGCAGACCAGGCCAGACAGATATGCCGTCCATGTACATCTATAGCCTGAAATGGGCTTCAGCAGCTTTCATAAATGTGGACTGACACGGCACATATTAGTGTCTGTGGAAATGTCCAGAGCGCCACGATACATAAAAGACGCCTTTGGATGCTTTGAAAGCTCTGTTCTATTTTTTTTCTATCACCAGTACAGCCAGGGCAAGAATTTGCAGTTAGGCAAAACAGACCAGGCTTTTTGGGTCATCTAGTTTTGACAATATTTTCTATCTCAACATGTGAAGCTATAGCAGTGGCTGATAATAGACAGACATATTGGGAAGAAAAAGAGATTCTGAGACTTCAGTGAATCAGACTGTCACCTCCCTGCTTTTTGGTTCAAAGTGATGATTTCATTAGCAGGGCTGCTGTAAGACTCTTCTGTAGATCAAGGAATGTGAAACCAGGGCAGGGAGCACAAGTGCTCCTTTACTGCTGGAAATCCATTCTAAATATAAATGACCCATCATGAAAGTGCAGTTTCAGGAGTAGTTTGGGTTCTGCTGGTCGTCTGACTGCCTTTTCACTCCGGGAGCTCTGTTGTTTCTCTGGAATGCATCTGTAAACCTCATTGAATCCTTCATTCTCAATAGCCGAAGGACAGTCAATTGGATTGTGGAGAGTCTTTCTCACAGGTTTATTGCTACAGGCCCTGAAAGCATTTTCTTTGAAAGTTCAGAGACAGACCAGTGCACTTCATCAGATCCAAGACATTGATTTGTTTGTTTCAGCCCTCATCCACAAAATACACCGGGTGTATGCATGGATCCAGTATAGTCTATCATAACACTCACATTACCATACTCAGACACTAATAGCTTTCAAAATATATTTTAGCTATTAGAGTATTGATCTGGCCAAGAACAACATTGTTTTTTACTTATGATGTTCATAAGACAGTTTGACCCACAGTTTCATGGTTAAAATAAATATATAAATAATAAAAAAATGTTTTTTTTAATAGCCCTCTAAAATTTACATAGGCCTATATACTTTTGGCAGATGATTTTATCTGAGGAAATGTAAATGTGTACGGTATATGAAGACATACATTTTTATTATTTCAAGTTTGCTAATTTTGCTGGGTCCATGATTTTGGTATTGCTAACACTAAGCTTCATATACATATATATAATTAAAAACAAAGTTATTTTTGTTAAGAAAAAAAAGGTTTAAAACAAGTTGTAAAATATAGTTAGTTTTGTTCTCATGTTTTTGTTATAATGTGTGAGAAGTAGTAAGGTTTACTGTTTTTACCTGAATTATTGTTATTATTTATTAGCATAGTGTTATATCTAGTGAATTGTAGTGTGAAATGCAACACAAATGAGCCTCCAAAAGAGTACATATGAAGTGTATAAGATAGAAAAAGACTGTTCTCACAGTGGTTTGGCAACACACTTTCCTTTATTTAAAAATAGTAGGATTTTAAGAATGCAATTTAGTGCACCACCTAATATATTTATAGTGCTTTACATGTAGCAAAATACTCCACAGGACAAATCTGGGTTCACGAGATATCTGATAGCTGCCACTCACCAGGACACTACATTAACACGTCACTCGAGAGCTTTCCTTTCTACAGCTTGTATGCAGCTTACCAGTGGTGGTTAGGATGGCAGTAGAAAAATACAGATATGACAGTGATTATAGAACTCAGTTACTATATAGATCTTTTTTTACACCAAGAATAAAAACTTAATGGATCATTTTAACGGGAGGAAATTAATTCAACAATTCAATCAGTTGCACTGTGGTCATTTAGACTTATAGCTTTCATGTCCCTTTAAAAGTATCAGAATTCAGTACCAACAAATGCCAATATTTCATTCAGATCTACCACTTTAAGTTCTTTTAATTAATAGGTACAAAAAGAAAAATTAAACATCAAGACACAATGAATGGGTACAAACTTAGTTGCCATGACTTGGAAAAAAAAAAATCCCAAAATATACAAAAAGGTGGCATGGGTGTGCAAGCTTTTAGATGTTCTGGAGATATGAATTTTGCCGGGCCATCTCCAAAACGATAGAAATATAGAGACCTTTCATTTCTGATAATGGGCAATTCCTTAAGATTGGGCAATTGACTTCTACTTTATAATTGCTAGAAACTATAATGTGAATTTGTACAGTATTGTTCAAAATAATAGCAGTACAATGTGACTAACCAGAATAATCAAGGTTTTTAGTATATTTTTTATTGCTACGTGGCAAACAAGTTACCAGTAGGTTCAGTAGATTGTCAGAAAACAAACAAGACCCAGCATTCATGATATGCACGCTCTTAAGGCTGTGCAATTGGGCAATTAGTTGAAAGGGGTGTGTTCAAAAAAATAGCAGTGTCTACCTTTGACTGTACAAACTCAAAACTATTTTGTACAAACATTTTTTTTCTCTGGGATTTAGCAATCCTGTGAATCACTCAACTAATATTTAGTTGTATGACCACAGTTTTTTAAAACTGCTTGACATCTGTGTGGCATGGAGTCAACCAACTTGTGGCACCTCTCAGCTGTTATTCCACTCCATGATTCTTTAACAACATTCCACAATTCATTCACATTTCTTGGTTTTGCTTCAGAAACAGCATTTTTGATATCACCCCACAAATTCTCAATTGGATTAAGGTCTGGAGATTGGGCTGGCCACTCCATAACATTAATTTTGTTGGTTTGGAACCAAGACTTTGCCCGTTTACTAGTGTGTTTTGGGTCATTGTCTTGTTGAAACAACCATTTCAAGGGCATGTCCTCTTCAGCATAGGGCAACATGACCTCTTCAAGTATTTTAACATATGCAAACTGATCCATGATCCCTGGTATGCGATAAATAGGCCCAACACCATAGTAGGAGAAACATGCCCATATCATGATGCTTGCACCTCCATGCTTCACTGTCTTCACTGTGTACTGTGGCTTGAATTCAGAGTTTGGGGGTCGTCTCACAAACTGCCTGTGGCCCTTGGACCCAAAAAGAACAATTTTACTCTCATCAGTCCACAAAATGTTCCTCCATTTCTCTTTAGGCCAGTTGATGTGTTCTTTGGCAAATTGTAACCTCTTCTGCACATGCCTTTTTTTTAACAGAGGGACTTTGCGGGGGTTTCTTGAAAATAGATTAGCTTCACACAGACGTCTTCTAACTGTCACAGTAATTACAGGTAACTCCAGACTGTCTTTGATCATCCTGGAGGTGATCATTGGCTGAGCCTTTGCCATTCTGGTTATTCTTCTATCCATTTTGATGGTTGTCTTCCGTTTTCTTCCACGTCTCTCTGGTTTTGCTCTCCATTTTAAGGCATTGGAGATCATTTTAGCTGGACAGCCTATCATTTTTTGCACCTCTTTATAGGTTTTCCCCTCTCTAATCAACTTTTTAATCACAGTACGCTGTTCTTCTGAACAATGTCTTGAACGACCCATTTTCCTCAGCTTTCAAATGCATGTTCAACAAGTGTTGGCTTCATCCTTAAATAGGGGCCACCTGATTCACACCTGTTTCTTCACAAAATTGATGACCTCAGTGATTGAATGCCACACTGCTATTTTTTTGAACACACCCCTTTCAACTAATTCAACTAATTGCCCAATTGCACAGCCTTAAGAGCGTGCATATCATGAATGCTGGGTCTCATTTGTTTTCTGAGAATCTACTGAACCTACTGGTAACTTGTTTGCCACGTAGCAATAAAAAAATATACGAAAAACCTTGATTATTCTGGTTAGTCACATTGTACTGCTATTATTTTGAACAATACTGTATGTGCTGCATGATAGTATCTACAGATGAAAACCCAACATAAATTAATTTTAAACTGAGATTAGGAAAGGCAAAATCATTTAGAAAATAATTAAAGGTTTATAATGCAAAATCTCATTAATCTATGCTTAGCAAAACCTTCAAATCAATATGTGACAAAATGTGTGATACAAAACGATGACATACAACAATGAACAATGCACAAAAAGAACAAATAAAAATGAAATTCCAACCCTTGTGTTGCAGCATCAAGCACTGAGATTCTCTCGCACCTTTAGATATTTGACAGGCTTATTTAGACAGTTAGCAAAAAGCAATATCTTTGTTGCATATTAAACAAACATGCCCAGATGTCATACACATTTGCAATGGTTTATGAGATGATCCATAGTGAAATGTTAACATGCATTAAGCTTGACACAAATGCATTGCAAAAGAGAAAATTGCTAATGCCAAACTGATGTTGGTTGTTCAACATGACACTCAACATCTGATAATTTCAGATTTAAATACACTATATAGTCTATAAAAGTGGAAAAATATAATGGAAAAATGGGTATTGTATATACATTAGTATATACTTTTTGAAAAATACGAATAACAGTAAGAGACGGATTTAAGTACATCTTTCAAAAAATGTAAAACACTGGAACAAGGACCAAAGATCTTTCCAAACTCTTAAACCTTGGACACATGGGATTAGTTCACAGGATGCAATTTTGTGGCCAAAATTTGTAAATCGGTCAGATTAGAGGGTTGGGACACATCATTGAAGTGCATTGATGGTGAGGTTAGAGACCGTACACGGAGCAGAAACCTTCTCAGAGCTAGTACTGACGAACTCCACAGTGTTCTTGAAGCAAAAATGGATTTGAAGCCAGACCACCAGGCGTAACACACACACACACACACACACACAAACATTTTCATTTATGATGGTAATAATGTTGGAGACAGGCTTGCATATTAGAAACAATAGCTTGCATTGTTTCTGTTTGTTAGCGATGGTGAACATTCAGAATTAATTGAAAAATGCTGTAGATTTCAGGCAACAACAAATCAATTTTAACAACAAATCCATTAAAGCCACCATGAAACACTCTTTAACCAACATTAATTGAACATTTTTACTATTGGTAAAATGTAAGAATGACAGCATAACCTAATGTAGTAAGCTAAACTGGGGTTCTTGTATAAATGCAATCATTTAACAATATATAAATACACCTGTGTGTATATATGTAAAGAAAAAACATAAATAACAGAATTAATTAATTATACATGTTTAGTTGGCTAATGTAAGACTGGGGGAAGAAAAGGTCAAAAAAGTAAAAAGGGTCCGTTTTGGCTTCATGCTGTCTTTAAATGCTTGCAGGCAAGAGTGTGAATGAATTGAGTCTGCAGTCTCTCAGTCTTTTACTTTTTCTACTTTTGTAAGAACCACAGGTGACTCTTATAGCAGCAGTGTTCAAGGACAGAGTTCCTACACTCAACCAGAGCAGAAGCACTCTTTCCCCTCTATTTCAACACAGGGTGAACACAGGTTAGAAGTAGCTGTCGCTTCTGGTCCCAACTGTTTCTTAATATAAAGCACTTTTTTCTGAAATACAGTAAACAGAGATTGTGTGTCAGTGAGTGTTTGATGGGATAAGAGGTGTTATTATTTTTCTTGAGTGCTCTATTACGTCCCTCTCGGTCACTCACAAGCAACACGCACACGCCGAGCTCTTAAGGGATGGCAAGGAGTCTCAGTGACAGTCTGGATTGGAGACCATCAGATGACCCCACTCTGGCTGTCTCTCAGCCATCATCACGCCCCATCTATTGCTAAGTGACTTTAAACCCCTAAAAACCATCTGCTGGTAAACACTCTCACTCAAAACTTCCTCGTCAAGATGCATTTCCTTTGAAGGAAGTCCCTTTAGGCTGTGTGATACAGAAGCATTATCACCTCATTCAGCAGGAATGTAACCGTTACAGCCTAATGCTTACTAAAAAAACGAAAAGACAGATGGAGGCAGAAAAGAGCAGAGAGACACAGAAAATACAGCACAGGCTATAAAGCTGAGGTGTGCCGAAACAGAAACACTGCAGACGCTCTTTCTTAAGATGAGTTATGGCTTATGGATTGTGGTCTACTATAACTTACACTATGCCTGTGCTTGTGTTTGGTTCTGCTCTGCTCTGCTGTACTGTATGAGATTTAACTGTAATACTTGACTTATATCTTGCAATGAAGCAGCACTGACAATTTTTACAGTTCTGTTGGGTTGGCATTAGTGCTAGATTCCCTGCTAAGGATACTTTAAAGAAACAGTTCAGTCAAAAAGAACATTTCTGTCACCTCATGTCCCTCTGTACCCTGTGATTTTCTTCCGTAGGACACAAAAGGACAACAGACCCCCAATTTAAGTCATCATCTAGCCCACATGTAATATATCCCCACAGAACTTGTCGAAAAGGTCCGATCCGACTGCAGAATTAGAACGCCTGTCAATCACAAAGTTCTATAAATGACCTTCTTGCAGCTCAGAACGTTTACATATTAAAAGTAAGATACTAAAAAAGTAACCTAAAACCTGATGAAATACTGATTTAGTCACCAAGTTTAAATATGCACATGCCCAAATGAGAGCTGGTGGAGGGTTTCCTGTGGCGAAGCAAGCAAGGACGTTTTGAAATGAAGAAAACTACAGAAAACTTGAAATATAATGTAGAGCACCAATCAGAATCATATGCCTTATTACATAATTTTTTCCCTCCTTTAAAAGTTTGAAAGCATCAAGTCTGCTTTCGTTGTACAGCAAAGAGCAACATTCTTCAAACTATTTCAAACTAAGAAAGTGCTACAGATTTGATTTGATTTGCAGAGTGCATTGATTTTCCAAAATCATAAACATTACTGTCCTGGGGAGATGTGCAAACATGAACTAGGTGGAATCTGTATCATTAGGCTTTGTCTTGATGTTTTTTAGGGTACAGACTTGAAATCAATGAACAGAACGTGAGGAAATTGTCAAACTCACAAACCTCTGCCTCTTACACATGCCGGGTTTACTTACTTTTGTAACCTTCCACCTTCTTCTATAAAAACTTTCAGTAGCAGTTTGGTTAAAATGACCTTTTAGTGGTTAACAAAGAGGATGTTTTTGCATGTATGTGCACGACTGGCTAATTAGACCATCTGTATAAGGTAAAACAGTCCCTGTTTGATGAATTATACTGACATTAGATTGTGATGGTTCTCATTAGTGTGAAACTTTCAGCACATTTTGATGCGTCCACAAACCACAAACCTTTAAACATAAGAAAAGGCTTGATTACCAACACACTCAGACATACGCAAATTCCTGGTCATACCTTGCTTAACTCTTTGTACAGGCTTCTTCCAAATCTTAGGTGCACAAAAATGACAATAATGGGGTTGGGGTCACATAAGTCACATATAAAAACAAACAAAGAAGTCTTGAGCCAAAATGACAGTTTTCTGTCTTGTACAAAACCGCATCATGCTAAAATGAAACTGTTTGTCATTTACACTGTAGATGGAGGTGATGCTTTTCAAATTCTTCCCATCCTGAAGGTTTTCAGTCTGATGTCTTCTCGTCTTTCTCTGTGTCGGGTGGAAGGATTTTCATATTAGTAAAGCCACACAGTTTGTTGTCAATATTCTCCTTCCTGCAAACGTTAGTTCAAGCGTAAAATAAAGGTTCTAGAGGAGATGAAGCAAGTCAGAGGCCTCATGGGGAGGATGCTGGCCAAGAGTCGGTCCTCTCGTTCCTCTCTGTCCCCGGGTCTCTTTGGCAGATAAGCAGATGAGGGAAAAGAGAAAGACCATGACTGAAGTCTATACAGGAGGGTAAGGTATAAGCTGGGGAATTAATGGGAAGAGGGTTGGCCAGTGGGGAAAGTTAGATACAAGTGGAGGAGCTCTCCCCCAAAGTCTGTCCCATAATGCACCAGGGCTCCTCTCTTGAGAAACGGTCTTGTTAAGCATCATACTTCTTCCCGCTTCTGTGGATCTGATGGAACAGTGTCATGGAAAAGGCCATTCCTAGGAGCTGGAACAACAAAATCCATATGTAAGGGTTAGTGTGAAACACAGACACTATATGTCAGCAAACACAGTCGGCCTGGATTAATGAAGACAAAACGTTGGACATATTTCTGATAAAGCACTATAGGAAAAATTATGGCTTGGTCAGTTGGCATATGCCTTTAATCACCTGCTGATAAAAAAAGGTGCGACTAGACCACAATGAGACCTGCTGCTAAAAAGCAGCTTTCTTCATTGATGCGAGTGAAAATATGGGAAAAAAATCATAAATGTATTTAATTATTTCCATTTTTTTAATGTTTTAATGCATTGGATATTAAATAGAATTTTCATTCAAATCTTTTATTTTTATTATCATGTGCCAGATCAAGTTGCACGTGAATCGCTCATACCTTCCTTTAATTTAATTTTTTATTATATGTATAGCCATTGGCCAGTTATATATATGTAGCCATTAGCCAGTTTATTTCAGTTCATTTTCTACTGTTCAGGTGATTTAGTTCAGCATGTAGAGGTGGCAGCAATCAGGTCACATCCAATGCTGCACACATCAGCCGAGCAGCTGCCAATGGATAGCTTTCCCCAGGTATTGCAGACCGTTTTTGTAAAATTGACCTCATTTTGTAAAAAAAGGAGGTTTGGTGATGTGAAGCACAGTCACGGAGGTAAACTGAACTGTGTTGCAAATATACTGACTCTTTGAAGTTCATTTTTAGATCCATCCCGATACATCAAAAGCACAGCGGTGGTCGACATTCCACACTCATTATCTTAAAGCTGCAGAACCTGCAGTTTTTATCACATGAGCAAGAAGCCCCATCAGACTCCGTGTGTGAATTAAATCAGATTCTCTCACATCTTTGAGCTTTAATGGTATTGCATTGGTGCTTCTTTACACTGTCAATTCCCAAAGAAATTGAACTGTAAATCTTGGCAGACTCTCACACAATCTAGGCCCCTAGCAATGTCTGAAAAACCAAAGTCGAAACCCACAGGGAAAAGAATCCTTATAGAATCCATGGGTTCTTAAGAGAAAGAACTACAGCACATTAACAAACACTAGTATTATGAAGATTTCTGGACCTTGTAACATGTTTATAGTGTGGTATTTGAAGTTTTACACCATGCACACTACTATTCAAATCTCCGGGATTTGTACAATTTTTATATATATACATACATTTTATGTTTTAAAAAGAGGTCTTGTAATAACCAAGGCAGCATTTATTTAAAATAAGTTAAAATAACTTTTCTATTTTAATATATTTTCAAAAGCCATATATTCCTTTGATGTCATTTCATTGTAACTTTCATTAACTTTTGAACCAGATTTTAATTCATGGAACATGAATGTTAATCTAAAATTAAAATGGAATATATCAAAGTACCATGGTACTTAGAGGCTTGTTCAAATACCTAACTATTGCATCAGCGGTACCCACTTATAATTAAAAATGACTAAACACTTACAGAGCACACAGTTAAGTAACTAAAAACCAGATTATGGCTGGCTTTTACTGGATGAAATGCAAGTAAATCGCTTGTGATTTTGCTACAGCTCAGCCGATGAGGAGGATTATGTAGTGTTTACATGCCTGCGGTCACCTCTTGGTCCATACTGAGAAAAATACTTAGTAAAGACCCTGTGCACTATTATCCTCAGCAAACTGCAGGTAATTACTGACAACCGTCTTAGAAGAACTCATAGATTAATCGAGAGTTCATTTTGGCTAATCCATCATTCCACACTTTTTACCATGATATTTCTGCTCTGTGATATAGTTCTGCTCTGTGATGAACATCAGTAAACCCGATTTGGAATTTGACAACCTGTGAAAATGTTAAGAGATACTCTCAAATTCAGTTTGCTAACTTTAAAAGTGACAAAGTAGCAAACATGTCAAAATATATATTATAACTACTGTTGAAGCATGGACTATATTTAACATGTCTCTGCCTAGTTTCTAGAAAAAACTAAAATAAAATCTGCCTGACGTTAATGCAAAGCACCTCCTCAGTATGTACACATTAGACCAGGCTGCACTGATTATCAAATGCACTGAATCCATGGGTTTTCTAGGGCTATAACGACCTGCTGCAAGACATCATGTGGGGCCGACAGGTTCACTTTCTGTGTATTTGTGTATCAGCAAGCCATAATGAGCGGTTCACTTTTCCTCTCCTGGGCTTACTGCGGCGCTCCACACATGCGCTTCACTGTTTCAGCAGAACCAGACGAGACAGGCGCACTCATTATCACCACTGCATTTGACACGCTGAGTGATGGCAAAACACACCAGCAGACACAATCTTACCTGAACTACCAAGATACACATGCCGATGGTTCCGAGTAGGTGCTTATTATCATCAAGCCACTCTTCAACCTTCTCGTAACATCCCTGGAAGACAGGAAAAGTCACAAGATGTGTTTCACCTTCACTAATACGGACTGTGAATGGTTCATTTCTAATTTGCTAGTAGTTCATTGTGATCAAGGAAAAATTAGCTGAAGTCCAGCAGCATTGGAATTGGTTTTGAGCACATGCTTGAGCGAGCGAGTGACTGCTGTGGCTGCATTTTCAGTGCACCAAAAAAAAAAAAAACTGGGGGAAAAAAGCACATTCAGCAATATACTGTTTGTGGTTATGTGAGAAAAAAAAAATAAGAAAAGAAAAGAAAACAGTGGGCTGCTTTTCACACTTGCAAAACTCTGTGCAAATAGCCTCATGTCAAATTATTTGAATAATTTCTCTTATTCTGTAAACTCAAAAGCAATTTAAGACCTTTTGTTGGCTAGCTGCTTAACTGCTGGGGGAGAAGATAAATGTGACAATTAAACGGCTTGTGCTTTCAGACGAACTTGACTACGAATGTGTCCTTGTGTAATTCCCTTACCTAGCAGAAAGAAATCTCAAAATTTATTCGAAAGTTTCTCTCGTGGCAGCTTCAAGTATGCCTCATTCTGCTTTAATGAAAGATGCTTTTGAAAAGAACATTGAGAATTCACAAAATGGAAATGTCTCATCCGCAAACACTCCATTAGTACCTCTGTGCTAACTAAAAGCTTCAGCTAAAGACTGTGTGACAGTTTGACATCTAACATCAGCTGCTGATGTACAGCTCTGTCAATGGCACAAAATATTCCCTCAAGAGACCATAGCCCTCTCTACAATCTAATTTAAATATTCAGTACATTAAAATGAGTGTTCGTACGCTAAATCAGCTCCCATAGGGAAGACAAATGCATCCGGCGTCCAAAAGTGAGCAGAAATAGATCAAGATACATGACTCTGGCACTTTACAGATGCACTTAGAGCTCCTACCAACAGAGATGTCTTAAATCCATGACTTTTACTGCCTTTCACTTATTAATAATATCTCTTTCCAAGGGCAGAAATGAGAGGAAAAGAAAAAGAAATCCTCTCGTTTATTACCTCCTGTTTTTTTCTTTGATCCCGTCTCGAATTAGAAATGTTCTTTAATGAATGTAAGAGCAACAATTCAAAAGCATTCAAAATAGTCATGATTAAATTGAAGGTCGTGCATTTGAAATGCAGTATATGTATAGTTCACTGCACACGTCAATGTGATTAAAGGTCTAGGGGATTATGGCAACATTATCACTGGCTGAAGTGCAGGCGTCCACTCACCCGTGTCCAGAACATGTTGGTGGAGTTGCGGCCACACTCCTGATAATGCTCTTGACAGCAGCGGTCGGGCACCACCTTTTCTTTCAGAGCCTCGTGCCAATCTGTGTAACCCGTCACGCCACAACACTTCCACTGTCGTGCAGAGGGACAATGGTACTTTTTACTTTTTATGATGATATTATTTTAATAAAAACCACACTAGCTTCAGTTCCAGATATGAGTGTGTGAAAGTATTTTCACGATTCTCAACATATTCAGAATTTCACAAAGAGTACCTCGGCTTGGATGATATTCCAGGCATTTCTCAGTCCAATGTTGTTGTCTGCATTGTAGAGAGCAAGACCATCTTTCAGGTCCTGCTTTGCATTCTCACTGACCTGTGAAGAACGATAAGTTAATTCATAGGCAATAACAATCTTGAGAGTACCAAAATTTCAGCCAGACCACCAAAACTACATTTTGACAAATAGATTTGACAATTTAATAATAAAAAAAGCAAATCAACAATAATTTCATTACTTTTTGGTTTTATATATATATATATATATATATATATATATATATATATATATATATATATATATATATATATATATATATATATATATATATATAGACACACACACACAGATGAATATGTTTAACTGAATAACACTCACACAACTGCCAAAATTAAATTAATTCTATATGTATATATGTATTAATTCAAGTAGTTTGGATAACTACAAGTAAATATGTATAAATATTATCATCGCAAAGAGTGAAAAAACGATATGTTTGTCCTAAGAGAAATGTACCTGTTTGTCTATCCTAATAAGCATCCTCTGTTCAGTCAATACCTGCCATTGGGTTCTTGACTACTACAGTACAGTCAAATTCTTAAAATTAACATCATTCATCGTCTGCCACAGTGAGTAGAGTGTTAAAAATCATGCTATCGTTGACGCTGGAGGACAACATACTTCTATACGCCACGCTGGAATCACTATCATTTCCCCCTCGGCTAGGGTAGATAAATATTTTGCTGGCAGTTTTAATGAGGTGTACGATCTCACATTAGTGGTTCAGTGCACTCTGGCCCAGAGCGACGGAAGTGCAGGGTGATTAGAGTTTGACAGAGCAGCGCTCCTGATACACTAGATTAACATCATTTCACCCTGAAACACCATATCCTGGAATTTCAGGCATGTTTCAGTGAAATATACTCTCCCACACAGACCTATAAATAAGATACGTAGAGATAATATCTGCACCTACAGCTTTAACATTATGATTTGTTGCCACGCTCCATATTGCGGTGGTATTTATTGTATTAACACAACATTCACTGTTTGCTCACATCTGAAAAACTCAGAACTTCTGAAGAAAATGTGACTGGTTCTCATATATGATGCTATGATATTGTGGATTGTTGACAGGACATTGCTTACTAGCCCAAAACAGCCCATCAAGTTTCTATCATAATCCAGATGTGACCCTGGAGCACAAAACCAAAAATTCTTAAGAGTAAATTTTTCTAAATTGAGATTTATAAATCATCTGAAAGCTGAATAAAACAGCTTTCCATTGATGTATGGTTTATTAGGATTGGACAATATTAAAAAATCTATATGAAAATCTGGAATCTGAGGGTGCAAAAAAAATAAAAATAAAATAAATAAAAACACTGAGAAAAATCACCTTTAAAGCTTTCTAAATGAAGTTCTTAGAAATGCATACTACTAATAGAAAAATTAAGTTTTGAAATATTTTAATATATTAATATATTTATGGTAAGAAATGTACAAAATATCGTGGAACAATGTGACCCTGGACCACAAAACCAGTGAAGTCGCTGGAGTATATTTTTAGCAATAGCCAAAAAAAACTTTGTATGGGCCAAAATTATAGTTTTTTCTTTTATGCAAAAAATTATTAGGATATTAAGTTAAGATAATGTTCCATGAAGATATTTTGTAAATTTCCTACCATAAATATATCTAAACTTAATTTTTGTTTAGTAATATGCAATGCCAAGAATTCATCTGGATAACTTTTTTCATCTGGCGATTTTCTCAGTATTCTGATTTTCTTGTACACTCAGATTCCAGATTTTCAAATAGTTTTATCTTGGCCAAATATTGTCTGATCCTAATAAACCATACATCAATGGAAAGTTTATTTATTCAGCATTTTGAAAAAAATGACACTTAAGACAAGGTAAGGCAAGTCTACTTTTTTTTTTTTTATTTTTTTTAAATGTAATAACACAGCTTTCCTTAATAAGCCATACGATTAGAAGTATCAATCATGTCCCAGGAAACATAGCTGGTTAAAATAAAACACATTTTAGATAAAAGTGACTTGTAAATGCATAAATGTAAAGATGCAGGGCGAGGTAGAAGTATGAGTAATAGTAATGCTTGCCTTAGAAAACAGCGCTTATTATATAACAAATCGAAATATTCATGCTGTGAAATTCTTTGAATGCTGAAGGAAATTAATTAATGAGGAGTATAAAATTTTTATTCAGATAATCTTTCAAATATATGTGGAAATTGCTCTAAAATGTCCTCTGGAGACCCCCATTATCTGAAATGTTTTTTTAGATTCTTTCCAGTCATGCCATGATGAAATAAATTCAGCCAATGATGCAGAACAGCAGCAATAAGTCAAGACAAGATATTAAAAAACTGGTAGAAAGCATAGGTCTCTCTCGCTGGAGAGTGCACTCATTAGTGCCAGATATTTATTTTAGCTGGTACGCTGTGTGAGTAGCCACAATTCAGAATGAAGAGAATAAATCAAAAGGTAAAATAAATCACCATCATCCTTCTTTATGGAAAAATCTTGAGCACTCCGAGTCTCATTATACAAGAATACATAAAAGCACACTCTCAGCTGCATATAGGTTTACTGTGACATCACTCCTTTCACATCCTGCTTGGAACACATGATGATCAGAACTGTCTGGTAATGGCTATTCTTTCATTACCAGACAGTTCTCGCACACGAGAATCCCATATCCCACAAGGTCCAATTACAACTAGGCTCAGACTTACAATAAATTCTTAATCAGCTTGTGCCTGAAAAAGTCACGCAATTCTGTTCATCCTGTTCAAAAAGCAAAATAGCATGTCTAATGGAGGAATGTTACATGTCTGATTAAACCTCCCTAATGCCATGAGTTGAGTAGGATTCCTATAAAACTGCATTTTATATTTAGACAAAAAATAATAATTTCAGGTCATAAAAACATAAATATAATGCTTAATAAATACTTAAAAGGTTTGTGCTCACTAAGATTTTTTTTAGAGAAATTAATGCTTTTGTTCAGCAACAATCCATTATATTAATCATTATATTACTGTTCCTGTAGCTCAATTGGTAGAGGATTGCATTATCAAGCGCAAGGTGGTGGGTTCGATTCCCCGGGAACACATGATAGGTAAAAATAGATAGCCTGAATGCACTGTAAGTCGCTTTGGATAAAAGCGTCTGCTAAATGCATAATTTTAATTTAATAAAAAAAAAAGACATTTAAATTGTTGTACTTTTTATAATTAACACATACACTTTTCATATAAAAGCTGTTCTTTTGAAACGTATATTCATTTAATAATTATGAGACAAAATAAGACTGTTTCTGCAAAGATTTCAAGCAGCCTTTGGTTTTCAACATTGATGAAAATGTTTCTTGAGTAACAGATCAGCACAGTAGAATGATTTCTGAAGGATCATGTGACACTGAAGACTGGAGTAATGATGCTGAAAATGCAGATATCTTCCATCACAGGAATAAATGACATTGTAAATATATTGAAATAGAAAGTTTACAATAACATTTTCACAATATTACTGCTTTTACTGTATTTTCAATCAAATAAGTGCAGCACTCATGAGCATAAGTGACATGTGATATGGGGTTAAGCAATGAGAAAAAACATCTTTACCTCTGGCAAAGTTATTGAAAGTCATAGTTGAAATGCAACAGTTGTGTCAAATAATCTAGTAATCTTTCTTTTCATTCAGAATCCCACAACCTGGTCTAGTGGAGGACTCTGAAACAACTTTGTTTTCTGACAACAAAAGGGAAGCTGTCCTGTCCTCAGAGGCGAGATCTATCTGCAATGATAAATATCTTGTCACTGAAATGAAATGTATTGGTAAGGTGGTTCTCTTTTCATATTCTGCTCCAGTCACCATCTTGCAAGCCCTAAGAGACGAGCTATGCTAATGAAACATACTGTTAGAAGCATCATATTATGCAGAAAGTTAATTAGTTCTTCTCCCAGACATTGAGTTCATGGGAAGAGCGCCAGTGTGAATGAAAGGTTACTGTGAAGAAGTTCAGACAGGACTGTCAATCTGAATCAAGATGGAGGAACTGCAGCCCAATTTTTTAGCAGGACCATATCTTTTTTGGGGACATGAATAGAATAAACTGCCGCACATCTGGAGCCAAATTAATGGTTCAATGGTTTGAAACATACAACTTCTTAATTAGCTGGAAGTGGTGTAGAAAGAGTTTTCACTCAGAAATTGCTACATTTCAATTCTGAAGTAGAAGGACGGAAATAGTATTTGTAAAACCAGTGTACCATTACCTTTAAATCCACTATTACAGTATCTACTATACTAGCTCTCAAAAAGTGAATGGAGCATATGTTTCCCATGGCCTGTGGCTGCTTGTTGCTGATGCACAGCTCATTAGGAGTTTGTATACCTGGCCTTTGGTTGTGTTTAAATAATGTCTGTCCAGTTGGATACAGTCTCGTGAATGCATGATCCAAAATCATTTCAGCCAACACAAGCATCTGGATCGTGTGAATGAAATAGTGGCTCTTGGTTTTTGATTTGTAATCATTCCTCCCATAAGTTTCCTGTGTTCTCAAGCAACATGTGAATGTAAAGATGTTAGTGTCTGTTTGGGAATGTGCAGGGTTTGACCTTAAGGTGGGATGTTAAGATGTATCTAATAAATGACATCATCTATACCAACAATTCTCGGGGTGAACTGGAAGCGGAACTGAGAGTGAATGGTGAAAAAGAAACTGTGTGCTTTTCTTCAAGTCTCAAGCGTGTGTGTTTGTGTCTCCAGAGTGTGGACAGGATTACAGGTTTGTCATATTGTTGCCCTGGGGGCTTGGGTTTGTGGAGATGTGTCAGCACAATGTGTGTGTGTTGAGGAAAGCCTGCTGTTTAGTAAAGAGTAGAGGAAGATGAAGTCAGACAGAAGATTCATCTATCACCCCTGCCTATGTCTACCAACAATATTTTGAGCAATTTACAGTCTGTAAACACACAACCCTAAATCCTAACTTAAAGGGATAGTTCAATTTAAAAATGAAAAGTTTTGTTTATTTGCTCAAGTCATTTCTCTACTACATGTTTTTTCAGTGGAACTCGATAGGTGAATTCAGACTAAATTAGACAAATTAAGTTATTATTCATTGATTAGCTCTCCTTGTAGGTGTTTATGAAAGAAGTGAGTTTTTAGCCACTTTTGAATTATATGTAGAGGTGCATGAGGACCGTCAAGCTTCAAAACTTCAAAAAACAAAATTAGTGCATATGACACTATATTGCATGTCTTCTGAAGTCATACAAAATCTTGATGTGATGAACAAACCAAAATTAAGCAAACTTATCTCTCCTGATAGGAATTTTAAGTTAGATTCTGATTTGTTCATTAAATCAAACTCAAATTCCAACTCAGGTTCAACTCACTGAATCAGTGATTTCTTGTAGTAACAGTTAACAGCCACAGCTTATCAGCAAACAATGACTAAAGACTTGGTATAAATGTGCAAATCATAGTCAACCTATGGTATTTTTGTATCATTTTGCATGCTCTTTTATATGTATTTTGCATGAAAAGAAAGACCAATACATAATTTAAAATTCCTCTATGCTGGAAGAAAAAAAATGTTAATATGGGTTTTAACAACATGAGGCGAAGTCAGTGATAAATTTTTTATTTTAGCATGAACTATCCCTTTAACAACCATTTCCACATTGGAAATAATGTTCCATTAAGACACATAAGAGCCTCCCGACATAAGTGCCTGTCATGGGATGGTAATTTCCAGCCCAGATGATGGGCCAGACTCTTGATCAGCAAGGGAAAGTCTGGCTATGCTGTGAGCTGGCAAGATACACGCAGCTTGGTCCTACTGTCATGCCGTCAGGTGCTTTGAAACCTGGCCCGAAGTCCTCAGAACCCTGGCTGTCTGCCTCACCTGTTCAGGCAGTTTACAACACACATTTGCTGCTTAAGCTCATGAAGTGGAAAATGGCTGTTTATATATTCAAGTCTGACGTGAATCATTTTAACACTGGCACATTCATTGTTGATTTGTTTAAAGCGAGTAAATTGGTTTAATTCAGAGCTAAAAGCAGCAAGTAAACAAGCAACCGCAATAATGCTGCCACATGAGATCACAAGCTTTACTCTCCCAGAATCACCTGGTAAATAACAGAAAAACAATGGGGACCAGTGTTTTGTTCGACTTAATTATAATACGAGTTTGGGGACCTTTAAAAGGACTTGGAGTTTTACTTTGAATCCCTCTGAATCCATTCTCTGCACAAGTGGGTCGCTACTCATTTTTAGAGCAACCCTAATTGTGTCACTTTTACCTATGTAATGGCACAGCATTAGAGGCTAAAAACTGTGAGTCATCTACAGTTTAAATCGTAGCTACAGCTAAGGAGGCGAAAGTGCATGGTAATGCTCTTGATCTGTCTCTGTAAGACTATCCGAAAAATCACGTTACTGTGCTTCCCCCCTTTCAAACCAGCTAATATGGCTTCATTTGGCCGCCGTCCTGCGGCACACGCACAGGAATGAGGTCATGAGCGTAAAGACGGATGCTCTAATCTGGTGCCTAGCCTTCGCCATCTGCTGCAGTCAGATGGTAGGTCACTGCAGGACCCACGTGTGTGCTTTAATCCACAGTGTTTTACGTATGCTCAGTGAGGTGGAGATGTTTCACCAACATATCTGCAGGAGGGAAGCTTCTTGCTGAGTTAAAGACTGAGGATGGCACAAAACATCACAACTAAATCTTTAGATCTCACATTATGAAGCTGTAACAAATTAATTAGAATTGTGTAAATCTGACATTTAACAAATTACTTTTTTTTGTGGCATATTTATACATCGTATTAAATATATAATAGATGTAAGCTTTATTCCAGTCTTCATTGTCACATGACCCTTTAGAAATCATTCTAATATGTTGATTTTGTGCTCAAGAAACAATTATTTTTTTTAGCTGTATTTTTTTTTATTATAAAATTACAGCCTCAAGTTTTCCAGATATAATAAATTCTAAAATTTCACAAAAAAATAAAATAAAATAATATATATTCTAACTCTATATAATATACTGCCCAGTACTACCTGAGCAAAGTGCTTGGCTTAACTTTGTGGTTTGTATTGAAAAAGTGCTTTCATATGTTGCCAGTATGACTTTTTTTTTCCTCAGATGTGATAATGGATGCCTTGTGATTTGGAGATCAAATAACGGAGTCAATTAAACATTCCTCTGATCACTCAAGCCATTCTGAGTGACGGCAGTACCCCTCCCGCCCAGTTCATTCAGTAGAGACGTGCTCACAGCCCTGTGCGGTTGATACAAATCTCTGTATCTCATCTTCACTCACTCCTCTCAGAGGTATCTCCCTCATCACATTGTGTTAAAGGTCACAGAGGTATCTTATATCGGTAGTACGAACAACATCAATACATGGCTGGGGGTCTCAGAGTGGTCTTTAAAGACTAATACTTGTTGGATACACTGCTTTCAGCCTGGCTTTCGTCATATGAAGGTACAACCTTGAGTCTGTACACAATATAGTGATGGTAAAAAGTGTGTGTCAAACCAAACTCATATAGACAGGAGCAAGCTACGAATTTTGTATGCTTGAAAAAAATGTGGAATTCATTTTGCCGCCAAAAAACAGCCTCGGTTTGTGGTCGATGGCTGAGTGTAAGTTTCACACTCCGATAAGACAACCAGGCAGTTCTCGTACCTAGGAGATAGGCAGATCTTAATCTCTAAATGGATTTTGGGTAAATGAATTACTTTAGCTTCCACAGAGAACGTGGCAAGCGGAGTGAATAATGAACCACCCAGAAATACTTGACGGGATTTAACACCTCCTAGCATCCTGTCGTACATTTGGGAAGCACCCTTGAGAAGAAGACTGTGCAGTGCACACTCTGAAGCATCTTTTTGGTGACACTCACGAATTCATCAAAGAGGAAACAGGACCTCTGCATGCTCTGGGTGGGTAGTAATCCACCAGGATCTGCATGGTGTCAAAAGGTCAGACTGCCCTGTTTTAGACATTCCAGTAGGTACAGTATCACTTCCAGTTGTGTGCGTGTGCAGTGCCCCGAAGGCCATGAGAAAGAGTCTCAACGCTGAGGCAGGTGGAAGGATTGACCATGAAAGAGCTCAGCACCAATTACTTGGTGACAACTGGCCAGGATTAGGCCTTGTTGTGTGAGGTAACCTCTGGCCTTTGAGTGTTAGCCTGGTGATGAAAACTCTTAACCTGCACTTCCCAAGACAAGAGAGGCGGCTGTTCTTTAAAGAGCTCGCTGACCGGATTAAACTGAGGAAATGGGACAAGCATTCGACAGTTTATAGCTGGGTTTCCATCCACACAGTTTAAGACTTATTTTATGGGGATACCACATAAAAAATGGTTGACAGAAAACAAAAATGTGCATAAAAAACGTTTGCTTGAGGTGGATAATTTTTGTTATGCAAGAATACATGCATATAAACTACAATGTATTACGTTACCAAATCAATAATTGATGTGAAAAGGGATCTGGATTAATGAGATTTCATGTAGACTTGGCTGCAAAGTGAAATGCTATTTCATGCATACTGAGTTTTTTATACTGTTAAAGAGTTGGATTCCCATGCTAAACAAGGACAAAGTTTTCGAAAAACTTTGTTCCAAAAATACCTCTTCCGGTTTGTCACAAGTTTCGGAAAGTTTTTTTAGAGTATGGCTCTGTGTGACGTTAGATGGAGCGGAATTTCCTTATATGGGTCCTAGGGCACGATTGCCGGAAGAGCGCGCGCGCGTGCTCCCATATAGCAGAGCAGAGACATTCACTGACCAGAGCAA
Source organism: Carassius auratus (assembly GCF_003368295.1). NCBI lineage: Eukaryota > Metazoa > Chordata > Actinopteri > Cypriniformes > Cyprinidae > Carassius > Carassius auratus. The sequence goes on from NC_039285.1 coordinate 5,412,529, forward strand.
GAGCGAAATTTCACAAAAGGAGTGTGTTTTTGGTTGCCAGGGCAAGACAACCCTGCACAGATTACCAAAAAAAAAAAGTTGTGCAAGTGTTTTTGTTTGTTCCCTGCATTTCGAAGATGCTTGTTTTACAAACAAGGCCCAGTTTGATGCCGGATTTGCACATCGTTTATTTCTTAAGGATAATGCAGTCCCAACGAAAAAGGGTCACGATTGTGTGTTGGAACCGCAGGCGGTGAGTAAAACTGCTTCAAATATCTCTGTGTTGTTAACTTAGCTATCGGCGCATAAGCACATCAAGTAAACAACATGCGATGTTGTCATCAAACTGCACTTTCCACGTGTACAGCTTAAAAAAAAAAAAAAAAAACAAAAAAAAAACTTAGTAATTTTCCAAAACCGCTAAGCTAATATATACAGTTTCAGTACATACCACATAGAGACGCCTTTGCTGATGCTGCTCTTGTTAAATGTCAGCCTTTGGATCGGATTTTGGATCATAAATATACGGCTGAATCTGACTGTTAGCCATGGTTTGTTTTGGATGTTTTTTTCCTCACGGTAATGTCACAGCTTCCAAACGCTTTCAACGCAAAAGCCTACTCGCGCTCGTGATTCTTTAGCTCCGCCCACACGTCACGCCTCTAGGCGCTCGTGTTTTTCCGGGAAAAATCGGTACAGACTATCTTCCTCTTATAAATATAATAAAACTAAAGACTTTTTGGAATTATGAAGGATGCAGTACTACTCTATAGGTACTCAAGATTAACAGGATATTGAGTGAAAACGAGCATTTCACCCCCCCTTTAATGATTTACATCATGATTGTTAGGAAAAGGTGCAATTCTATTGGATTTTTCTATCCATTTTTACCCTCCATGAAAAAACAAAGCCAAAGAATTTGCCACCAATTAGAGATTAGATAGTGGGATTTGTATGGAAAACAGTAAAATCACTTGCACAATATAAAACTGGCAATCAGGCTTACCTTATCAGAGTAGACGAAGAAAAGAATGAGCAAAATCAGCTCAGCCAGCAGAATAATCAACAAGACGATGAAGAACTGCAGAAAGAAAATACACAAAAAAGAAAGTGAATTATATGACACAGAGAGAAAGACAAAGTGGAAGACTTGTCTGAACGAATTATCTCAGCTACACTCCCCCTCTGCCTCTCATTCTATTTCACTTCTTCACCTAAATATTTACACAGCCTTCCACACAGCATGTGCCTATCAGCCAGTAAACATTATTTCACTGAGTGCTCAGTACATTTTCCAGTCATCTCCTGATGACCATTCCTGTCAAAGTCCATCTCAAACACAGATTTGGACCGTCTGAAAGCCTTTGAGACACTTGTTTATTGAACCTCGACAATGACCGGTTCACAAAATAAGTTCTCTTCTACCATTAGAGGAGGGTGAGAGTGATTGTGTTGACTACGTGTGGCCTCGCCAGCCGCTGAATGACAATATGTGTACATGTCTGCTCTGCCACCACTTTACTCACTGGTTGGGTAATGTGGGGTACATAAATAGAGCAAAGTTGAAGGAATGGATGTGAAGACTGCAAAAGCTTTGAAGGTTCTTCCTTCCTAGACCTCTGGGGGAAGAGCGCGCTACACCACATCCAGAAACATCAGGTTGGCTGCTTAGATCTCATGAAAACCCTTCTCTGATGTCTCCCTATCCATCAGAGCCAGGGACACGGTGTACACAGGCCTATATATTAGTGAAATGTAAAGGTCAGGCCATTCCAATTTACTCCGCTCCTATCTAAAAGGCATTTTAGGAACCGCAGGTACTGGAAATTGACATTAAAAATTAATAAGGAGGGATGGTGATCCAAACATCTCTCTTCCTTCACTTGAACTGAAGGTAATGCATGTTATTTCATTACAATAATAAATCAAAATGATGCTTGTTTGAAAGATATGACAAGTCCACAAGCGGATAGCACAGTATTTAATAATCGTTTACCAGAATAAAACAATATGATGTGACGGATGCATACGTTCACTCCTGTATATGAAGGAAAAGTAGGCGAGTGACAACCTTTTTCAATAAGACTGTGTTTAACACCATCATCTGAATGACTGGTGCTGGTGGAGGAGAGGAAGTAAAAATGGGTGTAAAATCAAAGCTCGATTGGCAGTCAAAGGGGGAAAATAGAGAGGCATGTGGTTTAACTCTAGCTCTGAACCAAAACCCTTGAGTGCAATGAAAAGACTAATTTTGCAATGCAGATAATTAGCAAACCTCTCTGGTAACAGTTTACTTTAAGCCTGTATGTATAATGCATTATAAAAAGATATCCATAAGGCCACTTCCTATCCTGACGGGGCTTATTTTGGGATAATGACTGGCCAGCTGTACATTATCCCACTTTTTAAACAGCTACTCACTAAATAAATAAACGAAAAGACATGAAATGTTAATTTGGCTGAAATGATTGTTTTATGTGAGAAGAAAGAGACTGCAGACCAATATGTGAGCCATGAAACTAGCACAGTGATGTAGGAAACTGTAAATGTCCTGGGAAAACAGTAGAATTTTAAAAATAGTTGCACATTGTGTACAGTGTTGCAATCGACCAATCAGAATAAAGTATTTCAGAGAGTTGTGTAAATAATACTTTATATTTTTCATATTTAATTTAAATCATATTTTTTTTAAATAAATGCATGAAAAGTAATATAAAACATGTACTTGGTTATACCTTTAAATAGTATCATCACATGTAGTGCTACTTGTAGATGATTCTGTCTGACCAATAGAGATATGCAGTGTTCTCCAATCACATTTTAGGAGCATAAACATTTACATTTATGCATTTAGCAGTTGGTTTTTTCCAAAGAGACTTTTAAGGCTATACTTTTTCTTTCTTTTTATCAGTATTCCCAGTTCCCTGGGAATTGAACCAACAACCTTCTGCGCTGCTAACACAATACTCTACCAATGAGCAACAGGAACACACGTAAAAGTATGTAGGTGTGGCATAACTTACGCTCAGAAGCAGGCACTTGTTTTCCTTGATGGCGCCGAGGCAACCGAGGAAGCCCGTCACCATGACGATGGCGCCTACGGCGATGACCATGTTGGCAGCGGAGAGAGAAGGGAAGGAGGGGGAGAAGGTGGCGAAGCTGCCCTGAGACACAGACAGCCAGATTCCGACTCCCAGCAGCCCACAGCCACACAACTGCAGAGAGAAGCAACAGATTATGAGATATTGATGCATTCTGGAACATCGATTCAGAGCGAAAGCTGCTTGGAAAAACAACATTTATAATGCACCACAAATACTAACTGCATTATAGCTGTCCATTGCATGTAGAAGTAACCCAAGAAGCATGATGTGCTCTCTGTAAAGTCTGCAGAGGCCCAATGGAAAATAAGTTAAAGAGAATCAGCTAATAGTACAGCTGATTTTGATGATTTGTCATGCCACTAGGTTCCTCTAGGGGGCACAAACACCCTGCCATCTTGGACCCTCGAGTGCCACACCATGATTTTGATAAAACACAGA